>NW_026112468.1:0-131527 GCF_024323335.1 Lathyrus oleraceus
CAAGAATTAAAACCTAGTATTTCTCATTTTCATATGTTAATATGGATATTACAACCTCATTATATAAATGAGATTATATTTACAAGAAATAAAACCTAGTCTTTTCTCATTTTCATATGTAAAGATACATATTACAACCTCATTATATCAATGAGATTATATTACAAGAATTAAAACCTAGTATTTCTCATTTTCATATGTAAAATCATATTTACAACCTCATTATATACATGAGATTATATTTACAAGAATTAAAACCTAGTCTTTCTCATTTTCATATGAAATATACATATTTACAACCTCATTATATACAATGAGATTATATTTACAAGAATTAAAACCTAGTATTTCTCATTTTCATATGTAAATATACATATTACAACCTCATTATATAATGAGATTATATTTACAAGAATTAAAACCTAGTCTTTCTCATTTTCATATGTAAATATACATATTACAACCTCATTATATAATGAGATTATATTTACAAGAATTAAACCTAGTATTTCTCATTTTCATATGTAATATACATATTACAACCTCATTATAAATGAGATTATATTTACAAGAATTAAAACCTAGTATTTCTCATTTTCATATGTAAATATACATATTACAACCTCATTATATAATGAGATTATATTTACAAGAATTAAACCTAGTCTTTCTCATTTTCATATGTAAATATGATTACAACCTCATTATATAAATGAGATTATATTTACAAGAATTAAAACCTAGTCTTTCTCATTTTCATATGTAAATACATATTACAACCTCATTATATACATGAGATTATATTTACAGATTAAAACCTAGTATTTTCTCATTTTCATATGTAAATATACATATTACAACCTCATTATATAAATGAGATTATATTTACAAGAATTAAAACCTAGTATTTCTCATTTTCATATGTAATATACATATTACAACCTCATTATATAAATGAGATTATATTTACAAGAATTAAAACCTAGTATTTCTCATTTTCATATGTAATATACATATTACAACCTCATTATATAAATGAGATTATATTTACAAGAAAAAAAACCTAGTATTTCTCATTTTCATATGTAATATACATATTACAACCTCATTATATAAATGAGATTATATTTACAAGAATTAAAACCTAGTCTTTCTCATTTTCATATGTAAATATACATATTACAACCTCATTATATAATGAGATTATATTTACAAGAATTAAAACCTAGTATTTCTCATTTTCATATGTAAATATACATATTTACAACCTCATTATATAATGAGATTATATTTACAAGAATTAAAACCTAGTCTTTCTCATTTTCATATGTAAATATACATATTACAACCTCATTATATAAATGAGATTATATTTACAAGAATTAAACCTAGTCTTTCTCATTTTCATATGTATATACATATTACAACCTCATTATATAAATGAGATTATATTTACAAGAATTAAAACCTAGTCTTTCTCATTTTCATATGTAAATATATATTACAACCTCATTATATACATGAGATTATATTTACAAGAATAAAACCTAGTCTTTCTCATTTTCATATGTAAATATACATATTTACACCTCATTATATACATGAGATTATATTTACAAGAATTAAAACCTAGTATTTCTCATTTTCATATGTAAATATACATATTTACAACCTCATTATATACATGAGATTATATTTACAAGAATTAAAACCTAGTCTTTCTCATTTTCATATGTTAATATGCATATTACAACCTCATTATATAATGAGATTATATTTACAAGAATTAAAACCTAGTCTTTCTCATTTTCATATGTAATATACATATTTACAACCTCATTATATACATGAGATTATATTTACAAGAATTAAAACCTAGTATTTCTCATTTTCATATGTAAATATACATATTACAACCTCATTATATAAATGAGATTATATTTACAAGAATTAAAACCTAGTCTTTCTCATTTTCATATGTAAATATACATATTACAACCTCATTATATAAATGAGATTATATTTACAAGAATTAAAACCTAGTATTTCTCATTTTCATATGTAATATACATATTTACAACCTCATTATATACATGAGATTATATTTACAAGAATTAAAACCTAGTATTTCTCATTTTCATATGTAAATATACATATTTACAACCTCATTATATAAATGAGATTATATTTACAAGAATTAAAACCTAGTATTTCTCATTTTCATATGTAAATATACATATTACAACCTCATTATATAAATGAGATTATATTTACAAGAATTAAAACCTAGTATTTCTCATTTTCATATGTAAATATACATATTACAACCTCATTATATAATGAGATTATATTTACAAGAATTAAAACCTAGTCTTTCTCATTTTCATATGTTAATATACATATTTACAACCTCATTATATAATGGATTATATTTACAAGAATTAAAACCTAGTCTTTCTCATTTTCATATGTAAATATACATATTACAACCTCATTATATAATGAGATTATATTTACAAGAATTAAACCTAGTATTTCTCATTTTCATATGTAAATATACATATTACAACCTCATTATATAATGAGATTATATTTACAAGAATTAAAACCTAGTCTTTCTCATTTTCATATGTAAATATACATATTACAACCTCATTATATAATGAGATTATATTTACAAGAATTAAAACCTAGTCTTTCTCATTTTCATATGTAAATATACATATTACAACCTCATTATATAAATGAGATTATATTTACAAGAATTAAAACCTAGTCTTTCTCATTTTCATATGTAAATATACATATTACAACCTCATTATATACATGAGATTATATTTACAAGAATTAAAACCTAGTATTTCTCATTTTCATATGTAAATATACATATTTACAACCTCATTATATACATGAGATTATATTTACAAGAATTAAAACCTAGTCTTTCTCATTTTCATATGTAATATACATATTACAACCTCATTATATAAATGAGATTATATTTACAAGAATTAAAACCTAGTATTTCTCATTTTCATATGTAAATATACATATTACAACCTCATTATATAAATGAGATTATATTTACAAGAATTAAAACCTAGTATTTCTCATTTTCATATGTAAATATACATATTACAACCTCATTATATAAATGAGATTATATTTACAAGAATTAAAACCTAGTATTTCTCATTTTCATATGTAAATATACATATTTACAACCTCATTATATACATGAGATTATATTTACAAGAATTAAAACCTAGTATTTCTCATTTTCATATGTAAATATACATATTACAACCTCATTATATAATGAGATTATATTTACAAGAATTAAAACCTAGTATTTCTCATTTTCATATGTAAATATACATATTACAACCTCATTATATAAATGAGATTATATTTACAAGAATTAAAACCTAGTCTTTCTCATTTTCATATGTAAATATACATATTACAACCTCATTATATACATGAGATTATATTTACAAGAATTAAAACCTAGTATTTCTCATTTTCATATGTAAATATACATATTTACAACCTCATTATATAATGAGATTATATTTACAAGAATTAAAACCTAGTATTTCTCATTTTCATATGTAAATATACATATTTACAACCTCATTATATAATGAGATTATATTTACAAGAATTAAAACCTAGTCTTTCTCATTTTCATATGTAAATATACATATTACAACCTCATTATATAAATGAGATTATATTTACAAGAATTAAAACCTAGTCTTTCTCATTTTCATATGTAAATATACATATTACAACCTCATTATATAAATGAGATTATATTTACAAGAATTAAAACCTAGTATTTCTCATTTTCATATGTAAATATACATATTACAACCTCATTATATAAATGAGATTATATTTACAAGAATTAAAACCTAGTCTTTCTCATTTTCATATGTAAATATACATATTTACAACCTCATTATATAAATGAGATTATATTTACAAGAATTAAAACCTAGTATTTCTCATTTTCATATGTAAATATACATATTACAACCTCATTATATAAATGAGATTATATTTACAAGAATTAAAACCTAGTCTTTCTCATTTTCATATGTAAATATACATATTACAACCTCATTATATAAATGAGATTATATTTACAAGAATTAAAACCTAGTCTTTCTCATTTTCATATGTTAATATACATATACAACCTCATTATATAAATGAGATTATATTTACAAGAATTAAAACCTAGTATTTCTCATTTTCATATGTAAATATACATATTACAACCTCATTATATAAATGAGATTATATTTACAAGAATTAAAACCTAGTATTTCTCATTTTCATATGTAAATATACATATTACAACCTCATTATATAATGAGATTATATTTACAAGAATTAAAACCTAGTCTTTCTCATTTTCATATGTTAATATACATATTACAACCTCATTATATAATGAGATTATATTTACAAGAATTAAAACCTAGTCTTTCTCATTTTCATATGTAAATATACATATTACAACCTCATTATATACATGAGATTATATTTACAAGAATTAAAACCTAGTATTTCTCATTTTCATATGTAAATATACATATTACAACCTCATTATATAAATGAGATTATATTTACAAGAATTAAAACCTAGTCTTTCTCATTTTCATATGTAATATACATATTACAACCTCATTATATAAATGAGATTATATTTACAAGAATTAAAACCTAGTCTTTCTCATTTTCATATGTAAATATACATATTACAACCTCATTATATAAATGAGATTATATTTACAAGAATTAAAACCTAGTATTTCTCATTTTCATATGTAAATATACATATTTACAACCTCATTATATACATGAGATTATATTTACAAGAATTAAAACCTAGTATTTCTCATTTTCATATGTAATATACATATTACAACCTCATTATATAAATGAGATTATATTTACAAGAATTAAAACCTAGTCTTTCTCATTTTCATATGTAAATATACATATTACAACCTCATTATATAAATGAGATTATATTTACAAGAATTAAAACCTAGTCTTTCTCATTTTCATATGTTAATATACATATTACAACCTCATTATATAAATGAGATTATATTTACAAGAATTAAAACCTAGTCTTTCTCATTTTCATATGTAAATATACATATTTACAACCTCATTATATACATGAGATTATATTTACAAGAATTAAAACCTAGTATTTCTCATTTTCATATGTAAATATACATATTTACAACCTCATTATATAAATGAGATTATATTTACAAGAATTAAAACCTAGTCTTTCTCATTTTCATATGTAAATATACATATTACAACCTCATTATATAAATGAGATTATATTTACAAGAATTAAAACCTAGTATTTCTCATTTTCATATGTAAATATACATATTACAACCTCATTATATAATGAGATTATATTTACAAGAATTAAAACCTAGTATTTCTCATTTTCATATGTAAATATACATATTTACAACCTCATTATATACATGAGATTATATTTACAAGAATTAAAACCTAGTATTTCTCATTTTCATATGTAATATACATATTACAACCTCATTATATAAATGAGATTATATTTACAAGAATTAAAACCTAGTCTTTCTCATTTTCATATGTAAATATACATATTACAACCTCATTATATAAATGAGATTATATTTACAAGAATTAAAACCTAGTATTTCTCATTTTCATATGTAAATATACATATTACAACCTCATTATATAAATGAGATTATATTTACAAGAATTAAAACCTAGTATTTCTCATTTTCATATGTAAATATACATATTACAACCTCATTATATAAATGAGATTATATTTACAAGAATTAAAACCTAGTATTTCTCATTTTCATATGTAAATATACATATTACAACCTCATTATATAAATGAGATTATATTTACAAGAATTAAAACCTAGTCTTTCTCATTTTCATATGTTAATATACATATTACAACCTCATTATATAAATGAGATTATATTTACAAGAATTAAAACCTAGTATTTCTCATTTTCATATGTAAATATACATATTTACAACCTCATTATATAAATGAGATTATATTTACAAGAATTAAAACCTAGTATTTCTCATTTTCATATGTAAATATACATATTACAACCTCATTATATAATGAGATTATATTTACAAGAATTAAAACCTAGTATTTCTCATTTTCATATGTAAATATACATATTACAACCTCATTATATAAATGAGATTATATTTACAAGAATTAAAACCTAGTCTTTCTCATTTTCATATGTAAATATACATATTACAACCTCATTATATAAATGAGATTATATTTACAAGAATTAAAACCTAGTCTTTCTCATTTTCATATGTAATATACATATTACAACCTCATTATATAAATGAGATTATATTTACAAGAATTAAAACCTAGTATTTCTCATTTTCATATGTAAATATACATATTACAACCTCATTATATAAATGAGATTATATTTACAAGAATTAAAACCTAGTATTTCTCATTTTCATATGTAAATATACATATTACAACCTCATTATATAAATGAGATTATATTTACAAGAATTAAAACCTAGTCTTTCTCATTTTCATATGTAAATATACATATTACAACCTCATTATATAAATGAGATTATATTTACAAGAATTAAAACCTAGTCTTTCTCATTTTCATATGTAAATATACATATTTACAACCTCATTATATAAATGAGATTATATTTACAAGAATTAAAACCTAGTATTTCTCATTTTCATATGTAAATATACATATTTACAACCTCATTATATACATGAGATTATATTTACAAGAATTAAAACCTAGTCTTTCTCATTTTCATATGTAAATATACATATTACAACCTCATTATATAAATGAGATTATATTTACAAGAATTAAAACCTAGTCTTTCTCATTTTCATATGTAAATATACATATTACAACCTCATTATATAAATGAGATTATATTTACAAGAATTAAAACCTAGTATTTCTCATTTTCATATGTAAATATACATATTACAACCTCATTATATAATGAGATTATATTTACAAGAATTAAAACCTAGTATTTCTCATTTTCATATGTAAATATACATATTACAACCTCATTATATAAATGAGATTATATTTACAAGAATTAAAACCTAGTATTTCTCATTTTCATATGTAAATATACATATTACAACCTCATTATATAATGAGATTATATTTACAAGAATTAAAACCTAGTCTTTCTCATTTTCATATGTAAATATACATATTACAACCTCATTATATAAATGAGATTATATTTACAAGAATTAAAACCTAGTCTTTCTCATTTTCATATGTAAATATACATATTACAACCTCATTATATACATGAGATTATATTTACAAGAATTAAAACCTAGTATTTCTCATTTTCATATGTAAATATACATATTACAACCTCATTATATAATGAGATTATATTTACAAGAATTAAAACCTAGTATTTCTCATTTTCATATGTAAATATACATATTACAACCTCATTATATAAATGAGATTATATTTACAAGAATTAAAACCTAGTCTTTCTCATTTTCATATGTAAATATACATATTACAACCTCATTATATAAATGAGATTATATTTACAAGAATTAAAACCTAGTCTTTCTCATTTTCATATGTAAATATACATATTACAACCTCATTATATAAATGAGATTATATTTACAAGAATTAAAACCTAGTCTTTCTCATTTTCATATGTAAATATACATATTACAACCTCATTATATAAATGAGATTATATTTACAAGAATTAAAACCTAGTATTTCTCATTTTCATATGTAAATATACATATTTACAACCTCATTATATAAATGAGATTATATTTACAAGAATTAAAACCTAGTCTTTCTCATTTTCATATGTAAATATACATATTACAACCTCATTATATAAATGAGATTATATTTACAAGAATTAAAACCTAGTATTTCTCATTTTCATATGTAAATATACATATTACAACCTCATTATATAAATGAGATTATATTTACAAGAATTAAAACCTAGTATTTCTCATTTTCATATGTAAATATACATATTACAACCTCATTATATAAATGAGATTATATTTACAAGAATTAAAACCTAGTATTTCTCATTTTCATATGTAAATATACATATTACAACCTCATTATATAAATGAGATTATATTTACAAGAATTAAAACCTAGTATTTCTCATTTTCATATGTAAATATACATATTTACAACCTCATTATATAAATGAGATTATATTTACAAGAATTAAAACCTAGTATTTCTCATTTTCATATGTAAATATACATATTACAACCTCATTATATAAATGAGATTATATTTACAAGAATTAAAACCTAGTCTTTCTCATTTTCATATGTAAATATACATATTACAACCTCATTATATAAATGAGATTATATTTACAAGAATTAAAACCTAGTCTTTCTCATTTTCATATGTAAATATACATATTACAACCTCATTATATAAATGAGATTATATTTACAAGAATTAAAACCTAGTATTTCTCATTTTCATATGTAAATATACATATTTACAACCTCATTATATACATGAGATTATATTTACAAGAATTAAAACCTAGTCTTTCTCATTTTCATATGTAAATATACATATTACAACCTCATTATATAAATGAGATTATATTTACAAGAATTAAAACCTAGTATTTCTCATTTTCATATGTAAATATACATATTTACAACCTCATTATATACATGAGATTATATTTACAAGAATTAAAACCTAGTATTTCTCATTTTCATATGTAAATATACATATTACAACCTCATTATATAAATGAGATTATATTTACAAGAATTAAAACCTAGTATTTCTCATTTTCATATGTAAATATACATATTACAACCTCATTATATAAATGAGATTATATTTACAAGAATTAAAACCTAGTCTTTCTCATTTTCATATGTAAATATACATATTACAACCTCATTATATAAATGAGATTATATTTACAAGAATTAAAACCTAGTCTTTCTCATTTTCATATGTAAATATACATATTACAACCTCATTATATAAATGAGATTATATTTACAAGAATTAAAACCTAGTCTTTCTCATTTTCATATGTAAATATACATATTACAACCTCATTATATAATGAGATTATATTTACAAGAATTAAAACCTAGTATTTCTCATTTTCATATGTAAATATACATATTTACAACCTCATTATATAAATGAGATTATATTTACAAGAATTAAAACCTAGTCTTTCTCATTTTCATATGTAAATATACATATTACAACCTCATTATATAAATGAGATTATATTTACAAGAATTAAAACCTAGTATTTCTCATTTTCATATGTAAATATACATATTTACAACCTCATTATATACATGAGATTATATTTACAAGAATTAAAACCTAGTATTTCTCATTTTCATATGTAAATATACATATTACAACCTCATTATATAAATGAGATTATATTTACAAGAATTAAAACCTAGTATTTCTCATTTTCATATGTAATATACATATTACAACCTCATTATATAAATGAGATTATATTTACAAGAATTAAAACCTAGTCTTTCTCATTTTCATATGTAAATATACATATTACAACCTCATTATATAAATGAGATTATATTTACAAGAATTAAAACCTAGTATTTCTCATTTTCATATGTAAATATACATATTTACAACCTCATTATATAAATGAGATTATATTTACAAGAATTAAAACCTAGTATTTCTCATTTTCATATGTAAATATACATATTACAACCTCATTATATAAATGAGATTATATTTACAAGAATTAAAACCTAGTATTTCTCATTTTCATATGTAAATATACATATTACAACCTCATTATATAAATGAGATTATATTTACAAGAATTAAAACCTAGTCTTTCTCATTTTCATATGTAAATATACATATTACAACCTCATTATATAAATGAGATTATATTTACAAGAATTAAAACCTAGTCTTTCTCATTTTCATATGTAAATATACATATTTACAACCTCATTATATACATGAGATTATATTTACAAGAATTAAAACCTAGTATTTCTCATTTTCATATGTAAATATACATATTACAACCTCATTATATAAATGAGATTATATTTACAAGAATTAAAACCTAGTCTTTCTCATTTTCATATGTAAATATACATATTACAACCTCATTATATAAATGAGATTATATTTACAAGAATTAAAACCTAGTCTTTCTCATTTTCATATGTAATATACATATTACAACCTCATTATATAAATGAGATTATATTTACAAGAATTAAAACCTAGTCTTTCTCATTTTCATATGTAAATATACATATTACAACCTCATTATATACATGAGATTATATTTACAAGAATTAAAACCTAGTATTTCTCATTTTCATATGTAAATATACATATTTACAACCTCATTATATAAATGAGATTATATTTACAAGAATTAAAACCTAGTCTTTCTCATTTTCATATGTTAATATACATATTACAACCTCATTATATAAATGAGATTATATTTACAAGAATTAAAACCTAGTATTTCTCATTTTCATATGTAAATATACATATTTACAACCTCATTATATACATGAGATTATATTTACAAGAATTAAAACCTAGTATTTCTCATTTTCATATGTAAATATACATATTACAACCTCATTATATAAATGAGATTATATTTACAAGAATTAAAACCTAGTATTTCTCATTTTCATATGTAAATATACATATTACAACCTCATTATATAAATGAGATTATATTTACAAGAATTAAAACCTAGTCTTTCTCATTTTCATATGTAAATATACATATTACAACCTCATTATATAAATGAGATTATATTTACAAGAATTAAAACCTAGTATTTCTCATTTTCATATGTAATATACATATTACAACCTCATTATATAAATGAGATTATATTTACAAGAATTAAAACCTAGTATTTCTCATTTTCATATGTAAATATACATATTACAACCTCATTATATAAATGAGATTATATTTACAAGAATTAAAACCTAGTATTTCTCATTTTCATATGTAAATATACATATTACAACCTCATTATATAAATGAGATTATATTTACAAGAATTAAAACCTAGTCTTTCTCATTTTCATATGTTAATATACATATTACAACCTCATTATATAAATGAGATTATATTTACAAGAATTAAAACCTAGTATTTCTCATTTTCATATGTAAATATACATATTTACAACCTCATTATATACATGAGATTATATTTACAAGAATTAAAACCTAGTATTTCTCATTTTCATATGTAAATATACATATTACAACCTCATTATATAAATGAGATTATATTTACAAGAATTAAAACCTAGTATTTCTCATTTTCATATGTAAATATACATATTACAACCTCATTATATAAATGAGATTATATTTACAAGAATTAAAACCTAGTCTTTCTCATTTTCATATGTAAATATACATATTACAACCTCATTATATAAATGAGATTATATTTACAAGAATTAAAACCTAGTATTTCTCATTTTCATATGTAAATATACATATTTACAACCTCATTATATAAATGAGATTATATTTACAAGAATTAAAACCTAGTATTTCTCATTTTCATATGTAAATATACATATTACAACCTCATTATATAAATGAGATTATATTTACAAGAATTAAAACCTAGTCTTTCTCATTTTCATATGTAAATATACATATTACAACCTCATTATATAAATGAGATTATATTTACAAGAATTAAAACCTAGTCTTTCTCATTTTCATATGTAAATATACATATTACAACCTCATTATATAAATGAGATTATATTTACAAGAATTAAAACCTAGTATTTCTCATTTTCATATGTAAATATACATATTACAACCTCATTATATAAATGAGATTATATTTACAAGAATTAAAACCTAGTATTTCTCATTTTCATATGTAAATATACATATTACAACCTCATTATATAAATGAGATTATATTTACAAGAATTAAAACCTAGTATTTCTCATTTTCATATGTAAATATACATATTACAACCTCATTATATAAATGAGATTATATTTACAAGAATTAAAACCTAGTCTTTCTCATTTTCATATGTAAATATACATATTACAACCTCATTATATAAATGAGATTATATTTACAAGAATTAAAACCTAGTATTTCTCATTTTCATATGTAATATACATATTACAACCTCATTATATACATGAGATTATATTTACAAGAATTAAAACCTAGTATTTCTCATTTTCATATGTAAATATACATATTACAACCTCATTATATAAATGAGATTATATTTACAAGAATTAAAACCTAGTCTTTCTCATTTTCATATGTAAATATACATATTACAACCTCATTATATAATGAGATTATATTTACAAGAATTAAAACCTAGTATTTCTCATTTTCATATGTAAATATACATATTTACAACCTCATTATATACATGAGATTATATTTACAAGAATTAAAACCTAGTATTTCTCATTTTCATATGTAAATATACATATTTACAACCTCATTATATAAATGAGATTATATTTACAAGAATTAAAACCTAGTATTTCTCATTTTCATATGTAAATATACATATTACAACCTCATTATATAAATGAGATTATATTTACAAGAATTAAAACCTAGTCTTTCTCATTTTCATATGTAAATATACATATTACAACCTCATTATATAAATGAGATTATATTTACAAGAATTAAAACCTAGTATTTCTCATTTTCATATGTAAATATACATATTACAACCTCATTATATAAATGAGATTATATTTACAAGAATTAAAACCTAGTATTTCTCATTTTCATATGTAAATATACATATTACAACCTCATTATATAAATGAGATTATATTTACAAGAATTAAAACCTAGTATTTCTCATTTTCATATGTAAATATACATATTACAACCTCATTATATAAATGAGATTATATTTACAAGAATTAAAACCTAGTCTTTCTCATTTTCATATGTAAATATACATATTACAACCTCATTATATAAATGAGATTATATTTACAAGAATTAAAACCTAGTCTTTCTCATTTTCATATGTAAATATACATATTACAACCTCATTATATACATGAGATTATATTTACAAGAATTAAAACCTAGTATTTCTCATTTTCATATGTAAATATACATATTTACAACCTCATTATATACATGAGATTATATTTACAAGAATTAAAACCTAGTATTTCTCATTTTCATATGTAAATATACATATTACAACCTCATTATATAAATGAGATTATATTTACAAGAATTAAAACCTAGTATTTCTCATTTTCATATGTAAATATACATATTACAACCTCATTATATAAATGAGATTATATTTACAAGAATTAAAACCTAGTATTTCTCATTTTCATATGTAAATATACATATTTACAACCTCATTATATAAATGAGATTATATTTACAAGAATTAAAACCTAGTATTTCTCATTTTCATATGTAAATATACATATTACAACCTCATTATATAAATGAGATTATATTTACAAGAATTAAAACCTAGTCTTTCTCATTTTCATATGTAAATATACATATTACAACCTCATTATATAAATGAGATTATATTTACAAGAATTAAAACCTAGTATTTCTCATTTTCATATGTAAATATACATATTACAACCTCATTATATAAATGAGATTATATTTACAAGAATTAAAACCTAGTATTTCTCATTTTCATATGTAAATATACATATTACAACCTCATTATATAAATGAGATTATATTTACAAGAATTAAAACCTAGTATTTCTCATTTTCATATGTAAATATACATATTACAACCTCATTATATAAATGAGATTATATTTACAAGAATTAAAACCTAGTCTTTCTCATTTTCATATGTAAATATACATATTACAACCTCATTATATAAATGAGATTATATTTACAAGAATTAAAACCTAGTATTTCTCATTTTCATATGTAAATATACATATTACAACCTCATTATATAAATGAGATTATATTTACAAGAATTAAAACCTAGTCTTTCTCATTTTCATATGTAAATATACATATTACAACCTCATTATATAAATGAGATTATATTTACAAGAATTAAAACCTAGTATTTCTCATTTTCATATGTAAATATACATATTACAACCTCATTATATAAATGAGATTATATTTACAAGAATTAAAACCTAGTATTTCTCATTTTCATATGTAAATATACATATTACAACCTCATTATATAAATGAGATTATATTTACAAGAATTAAAACCTAGTATTTCTCATTTTCATATGTAAATATACATATTTACAACCTCATTATATAAATGAGATTATATTTACAAGAATTAAAACCTAGTATTTCTCATTTTCATATGTAAATATACATATTACAACCTCATTATATAAATGAGATTATATTTACAAGAATTAAAACCTAGTATTTCTCATTTTCATATGTAAATATACATATTACAACCTCATTATATAAATGAGATTATATTTACAAGAATTAAAACCTAGTCTTTCTCATTTTCATATGTAAATATACATATTACAACCTCATTATATAAATGAGATTATATTTACAAGAATTAAAACCTAGTATTTCTCATTTTCATATGTAAATATACATATTTACAACCTCATTATATAAATGAGATTATATTTACAAGAATTAAAACCTAGTATTTCTCATTTTCATATGTAAATATACATATTACAACCTCATTATATAAATGAGATTATATTTACAAGAATTAAAACCTAGTCTTTCTCATTTTCATATGTAAATATACATATTACAACCTCATTATATAAATGAGATTATATTTACAAGAATTAAAACCTAGTATTTCTCATTTTCATATGTAAATATACATATTACAACCTCATTATATAAATGAGATTATATTTACAAGAATTAAAACCTAGTCTTTCTCATTTTCATATGTAAATATACATATTACAACCTCATTATATAAATGAGATTATATTTACAAGAATTAAAACCTAGTATTTCTCATTTTCATATGTAAATATACATATTACAACCTCATTATATAAATGAGATTATATTTACAAGAATTAAAACCTAGTATTTCTCATTTTCATATGTAAATATACATATTACAACCTCATTATATAAATGAGATTATATTTACAAGAATTAAAACCTAGTATTTCTCATTTTCATATGTAAATATACATATTTACAACCTCATTATATAAATGAGATTATATTTACAAGAATTAAAACCTAGTATTTCTCATTTTCATATGTAAATATACATATTACAACCTCATTATATAAATGAGATTATATTTACAAGAATTAAAACCTAGTCTTTCTCATTTTCATATGTAAATATACATATTACAACCTCATTATATAAATGAGATTATATTTACAAGAATTAAAACCTAGTCTTTCTCATTTTCATATGTAAATATACATATTACAACCTCATTATATAAATGAGATTATATTTACAAGAATTAAAACCTAGTATTTCTCATTTTCATATGTAAATATACATATTTACAACCTCATTATATACATGAGATTATATTTACAAGAATTAAAACCTAGTATTTCTCATTTTCATATGTAAATATACATATTACAACCTCATTATATAAATGAGATTATATTTACAAGAATTAAAACCTAGTATTTCTCATTTTCATATGTAAATATACATATTACAACCTCATTATATAAATGAGATTATATTTACAAGAATTAAAACCTAGTCTTTCTCATTTTCATATGTAAATATACATATTACAACCTCATTATATAAATGAGATTATATTTACAAGAATTAAAACCTAGTATTTCTCATTTTCATATGTAAATATACATATTACAACCTCATTATATAAATGAGATTATATTTACAAGAATTAAAACCTAGTATTTCTCATTTTCATATGTAAATATACATATTACAACCTCATTATATAAATGAGATTATATTTACAAGAATTAAAACCTAGTATTTCTCATTTTCATATGTAAATATACATATTACAACCTCATTATATAAATGAGATTATATTTACAAGAATTAAAACCTAGTCTTTCTCATTTTCATATGTAAATATACATATTACAACCTCATTATATAAATGAGATTATATTTACAAGAATTAAAACCTAGTATTTCTCATTTTCATATGTAAATATACATATTTACAACCTCATTATATAATGAGATTATATTTACAAGAATTAAAACCTAGTATTTCTCATTTTCATATGTAAATATACATATTACAACCTCATTATATAAATGAGATTATATTTACAAGAATTAAAACCTAGTCTTTCTCATTTTCATATGTAAATATACATATTACAACCTCATTATATAAATGAGATTATATTTACAAGAATTAAAACCTAGTCTTTCTCATTTTCATATGTAAATATACATATTACAACCTCATTATATAATGAGATTATATTTACAAGAATTAAAACCTAGTCTTTCTCATTTTCATATGTAAATATACATATTACAACCTCATTATATAAATGAGATTATATTTACAAGAATTAAAACCTAGTATTTCTCATTTTCATATGTAAATATACATATTACAACCTCATTATATAAATGAGATTATATTTACAAGAATTAAAACCTAGTCTTTCTCATTTTCATATGTAAATATACATATTACAACCTCATTATATAAATGAGATTATATTTACAAGAATTAAAACCTAGTCTTTCTCATTTTCATATGTAAATATACATATTACAACCTCATTATATAAATGAGATTATATTTACAAGAATTAAAACCTAGTCTTTCTCATTTTCATATGTAAATATACATATTACAACCTCATTATATAAATGAGATTATATTTACAAGAATTAAAACCTAGTATTTCTCATTTTCATATGTAAATATACATATTACAACCTCATTATATAAATGAGATTATATTTACAAGAATTAAAACCTAGTCTTTCTCATTTTCATATGTAAATATACATATTACAACCTCATTATATAAATGAGATTATATTTACAAGAATTAAAACCTAGTCTTTCTCATTTTCATATGTAATATACATATTACAACCTCATTATATAAATGAGATTATATTTACAAGAATTAAAACCTAGTATTTCTCATTTTCATATGTAAATATACATATTACAACCTCATTATATACATGAGATTATATTTACAAGAATTAAAACCTAGTATTTCTCATTTTCATATGTAAATATACATATTACAACCTCATTATATAAATGAGATTATATTTACAAGAATTAAAACCTAGTATTTCTCATTTTCATATGTAAATATACATATTACAACCTCATTATATAAATGAGATTATATTTACAAGAATTAAAACCTAGTATTTCTCATTTTCATATGTAAATATACATATTACAACCTCATTATATAAATGAGATTATATTTACAAGAATTAAAACCTAGTATTTCTCATTTTCATATGTAAATATACATATTTACAACCTCATTATATAAATGAGATTATATTTACAAGAATTAAAACCTAGTATTTCTCATTTTCATATGTAAATATACATATTACAACCTCATTATATAAATGAGATTATATTTACAAGAATTAAAACCTAGTCTTTCTCATTTTCATATGTAAATATACATATTACAACCTCATTATATAAATGAGATTATATTTACAAGAATTAAAACCTAGTCTTTCTCATTTTCATATGTAAATATACATATTACAACCTCATTATATAAATGAGATTATATTTACAAGAATTAAAACCTAGTATTTCTCATTTTCATATGTAAATATACATATTACAACCTCATTATATAAATGAGATTATATTTACAAGAATTAAAACCTAGTATTTCTCATTTTCATATGTAAATATACATATTACAACCTCATTATATAAATGAGATTATATTTACAAGAATTAAAACCTAGTCTTTCTCATTTTCATATGTAAATATACATATTACAACCTCATTATATAAATGAGATTATATTTACAAGAATTAAAACCTAGTATTTCTCATTTTCATATGTAAATATACATATTACAACCTCATTATATAAATGAGATTATATTTACAAGAATTAAAACCTAGTATTTCTCATTTTCATATGTAAATATACATATTACAACCTCATTATATAAATGAGATTATATTTACAAGAATTAAAACCTAGTATTTCTCATTTTCATATGTAAATATACATATTACAACCTCATTATATAAATGAGATTATATTTACAAGAATTAAAACCTAGTCTTTCTCATTTTCATATGTAAATATACATATTACAACCTCATTATATAAATGAGATTATATTTACAAGAATTAAAACCTAGTATTTCTCATTTTCATATGTAAATATACATATTACAACCTCATTATATAAATGAGATTATATTTACAAGAATTAAAACCTAGTATTTCTCATTTTCATATGTAAATATACATATTACAACCTCATTATATAAATGAGATTATATTTACAAGAATTAAAACCTAGTATTTCTCATTTTCATATGTAAATATACATATTACAACCTCATTATATAAATGAGATTATATTTACAAGAATTAAAACCTAGTCTTTCTCATTTTCATATGTAAATATACATATTACAACCTCATTATATAAATGAGATTATATTTACAAGAATTAAAACCTAGTATTTCTCATTTTCATATGTAAATATACATATTACAACCTCATTATATAAATGAGATTATATTTACAAGAATTAAAACCTAGTATTTCTCATTTTCATATGTAAATATACATATTACAACCTCATTATATAAATGAGATTATATTTACAAGAATTAAAACCTAGTATTTCTCATTTTCATATGTAAATATACATATTACAACCTCATTATATAAATGAGATTATATTTACAAGAATTAAAACCTAGTCTTTCTCATTTTCATATGTAAATATACATATTACAACCTCATTATATAAATGAGATTATATTTACAAGAATTAAAACCTAGTCTTTCTCATTTTCATATGTAATATACATATTACAACCTCATTATATAAATGAGATTATATTTACAAGAATTAAAACCTAGTATTTCTCATTTTCATATGTAAATATACATATTACAACCTCATTATATAATGAGATTATATTTACAAGAATTAAAACCTAGTATTTCTCATTTTCATATGTAAATATACATATTACAACCTCATTATATAAATGAGATTATATTTACAAGAATTAAAACCTAGTATTTCTCATTTTCATATGTAAATATACATATTACAACCTCATTATATAAATGAGATTATATTTACAAGAATTAAAACCTAGTATTTCTCATTTTCATATGTAAATATACATATTACAACCTCATTATATAAATGAGATTATATTTACAAGAATTAAAACCTAGTATTTCTCATTTTCATATGTAAATATACATATTACAACCTCATTATATAAATGAGATTATATTTACAAGAATTAAAACCTAGTATTTCTCATTTTCATATGTAAATATACATATTACAACCTCATTATATAAATGAGATTATATTTACAAGAATTAAAACCTAGTCTTTCTCATTTTCATATGTAAATATACATATTACAACCTCATTATATAAATGAGATTATATTTACAAGAATTAAAACCTAGTATTTCTCATTTTCATATGTAAATATACATATTACAACCTCATTATATAAATGAGATTATATTTACAAGAATTAAAACCTAGTATTTCTCATTTTCATATGTAAATATACATATTACAACCTCATTATATAAATGAGATTATATTTACAAGAATTAAAACCTAGTATTTCTCATTTTCATATGTAAATATACATATTACAACCTCATTATATAATGAGATTATATTTACAAGAATTAAAACCTAGTCTTTCTCATTTTCATATGTAAATATACATATTACAACCTCATTATATAAATGAGATTATATTTACAAGAATTAAAACCTAGTATTTCTCATTTTCATATGTAAATATACATATTACAACCTCATTATATAAATGAGATTATATTTACAAGAATTAAAACCTAGTATTTCTCATTTTCATATGTAAATATACATATTACAACCTCATTATATAAATGAGATTATATTTACAAGAATTAAAACCTAGTATTTCTCATTTTCATATGTAAATATACATACAACCTCATTATATAAATGAGATTATATTTACAAGAATTAAAACCTAGTCTTTCTCATTTTCATATGTAAATATACATATTACAACCTCATTATATAAATGAGATTATATTTACAAGAATTAAAACCTAGTCTTTCTCATTTTCATATGTAAATATACATATTACAACCTCATTATATAAATGAGATTATATTTACAAGAATTAAAACCTAGTATTTCTCATTTTCATATGTAAATATACATATTACAACCTCATTATATAAATGAGATTATATTTACAAGAATTAAAACCTAGTATTTCTCATTTTCATATGTAAATATACATATTACAACCTCATTATATAAATGAGATTATATTTACAAGAATTAAAACCTAGTCTTTCTCATTTTCATATGTAAATATACATATTACAACCTCATTATATAAATGAGATTATATTTACAAGAATTAAAACCTAGTCTTTCTCATTTTCATATGTAAATATACATATTACAACCTCATTATATAAATGAGATTATATTTACAAGAATTAAAACCTAGTATTTCTCATTTTCATATGTAAATATACATATTACAACCTCATTATATAAATGAGATTATATTTACAAGAATTAAAACCTAGTATTTCTCATTTTCATATGTAAATATACATATTACAACCTCATTATATAAATGAGATTATATTTACAAGAATTAAAACCTAGTCTTTCTCATTTTCATATGTAAATATACATATTACAACCTCATTATATAAATGAGATTATATTTACAAGAATTAAAACCTAGTCTTTCTCATTTTCATATGTAAATATACATATTTACAACCTCATTATATAAATGAGATTATATTTACAAGAATTAAAACCTAGTATTTCTCATTTTCATATGTAAATATACATATTACAACCTCATTATATAATGAGATTATATTTACAAGAATTAAAACCTAGTATTTCTCATTTTCATATGTAAATATACATATTTACAACCTCATTATATAAATGAGATTATATTTACAAGAATTAAAACCTAGTCTTTCTCATTTTCATATGTAAATATACATATTACAACCTCATTATATAAATGAGATTATATTTACAAGAATTAAAACCTAGTATTTCTCATTTTCATATGTAAATATACATATTACAACCTCATTATATAAATGAGATTATATTTACAAGAATTAAAACCTAGTATTTCTCATTTTCATATGTAAATATACATATTACAACCTCATTATATAAATGAGATTATATTTACAAGAATTAAAACCTAGTATTTCTCATTTTCATATGTAAATATACATATTACAACCTCATTATATAAATGAGATTATATTTACAAGAATTAAAACCTAGTATTTCTCATTTTCATATGTAAATATACATATTACAACCTCATTATATAAATGAGATTATATTTACAAGAATTAAAACCTAGTCTTTCTCATTTTCATATGTTAATATACATATTACAACCTCATTATATAAATGAGATTATATTTACAAGAATTAAAACCTAGTCTTTCTCATTTTCATATGTAAATATACATATTTACAACCTCATTATATACATGAGATTATATTTACAAGAATTAAAACCTAGTATTTCTCATTTTCATATGTAAATATACATATTTACAACCTCATTATATAAATGAGATTATATTTACAAGAATTAAAACCTAGTATTTCTCATTTTCATATGTAAATATACATATTACAACCTCATTATATAAATGAGATTATATTTACAAGAATTAAAACCTAGTATTTCTCATTTTCATATGTAAATATACATATTACAACCTCATTATATAAATGAGATTATATTTACAAGAATTAAAACCTAGTATTTCTCATTTTCATATGTAAATATACATATTACAACCTCATTATATAAATGAGATTATATTTACAAGAATTAAAACCTAGTCTTTCTCATTTTCATATGTAAATATACATATTACAACCTCATTATATAAATGAGATTATATTTACAAGAATTAAAACCTAGTATTTCTCATTTTCATATGTAAATATACATATTACAACCTCATTATATAAATGAGATTATATTTACAAGAATTAAAACCTAGTCTTTCTCATTTTCATATGTAAATATACATATTACAACCTCATTATATAAATGAGATTATATTTACAAGAATTAAAACCTAGTATTTCTCATTTTCATATGTAAATATACATATTACAACCTCATTATATAAATGAGATTATATTTACAAGAATTAAAACCTAGTATTTCTCATTTTCATATGTAAATATACATATTACAACCTCATTATATAAATGAGATTATATTTACAAGAATTAAAACCTAGTATTTCTCATTTTCATATGTAAATATACATATTACAACCTCATTATATAAATGAGATTATATTTACAAGAATTAAAACCTAGTATTTCTCATTTTCATATGTAAATATACATATTACAACCTCATTATATAAATGAGATTATATTTACAAGAATTAAAACCTAGTCTTTCTCATTTTCATATGTAAATATACATATTACAACCTCATTATATAAATGAGATTATATTTACAAGAATTAAAACCTAGTATTTCTCATTTTCATATGTAAATATACATATTACAACCTCATTATATAAATGAGATTATATTTACAAGAATTAAAACCTAGTCTTTCTCATTTTCATATGTAAATATACATATTACAACCTCATTATATAAATGAGATTATATTTACAAGAATTAAAACCTAGTATTTCTCATTTTCATATGTAAATATACATATTACAACCTCATTATATAAATGAGATTATATTTACAAGAATTAAAACCTAGTCTTTCTCATTTTCATATGTAATATACATATTACAACCTCATTATATAAATGAGATTATATTTACAAGAATTAAAACCTAGTATTTCTCATTTTCATATGTAAATATACATATTACAACCTCATTATATAAATGAGATTATATTTACAAGAATTAAAACCTAGTATTTCTCATTTTCATATGTAAATATACATATTACAACCTCATTATATAAATGAGATTATATTTACAAGAATTAAAACCTAGTATTTCTCATTTTCATATGTAAATATACATATTACAACCTCATTATATAAATGAGATTATATTTACAAGAATTAAAACCTAGTATTTCTCATTTTCATATGTAAATATACATATTACAACCTCATTATATAATGAGATTATATTTACAAGAATTAAAACCTAGTCTTTCTCATTTTCATATGTAAATATACATATTACAACCTCATTATATAAATGAGATTATATTTACAAGAATTAAAACCTAGTCTTTCTCATTTTCATATGTAAATATACATATTACAACCTCATTATATAAATGAGATTATATTTACAAGAATTAAAACCTAGTATTTCTCATTTTCATATGTAAATATACATATTACAACCTCATTATATAAATGAGATTATATTTACAAGAATTAAAACCTAGTATTTCTCATTTTCATATGTAAATATACATATTACAACCTCATTATATAAATGAGATTATATTTACAAGAATTAAAACCTAGTATTTCTCATTTTCATATGTAAATATACATATTACAACCTCATTATATAAATGAGATTATATTTACAAGAATTAAAACCTAGTATTTCTCATTTTCATATGTAAATATACATATTACAACCTCATTATATAAATGAGATTATATTTACAAGAATTAAAACCTAGTCTTTCTCATTTTCATATGTAAATACATATTACAACCTCATTATATAAATGAGATTATATTTACAAGAATTAAAACCTAGTATTTCTCATTTTCATATGTAAATATACATATTACAACCTCATTATATAATGAGATTATATTTACAAGAATTAAAACCTAGTATTTCTCATTTTCATATGTAAATATACATATTTACAACCTCATTATATAAATGAGATTATATTTACAAGAATTAAAACCTAGTATTTCTCATTTTCATATGTAAATATACATATTACAACCTCATTATATAAATGAGATTATATTTACAAGAATTAAAACCTAGTCTTTCTCATTTTCATATGTAAATATACATATTACAACCTCATTATATAAATGAGATTATATTTACAAGAATTAAAACCTAGTCTTTCTCATTTTCATATGTAAATATACATATTACAACCTCATTATATAAATGAGATTATATTTACAAGAATTAAAACCTAGTATTTCTCATTTTCATATGTAAATATACATATTACAACCTCATTATATAAATGAGATTATATTTACAAGAATTAAAACCTAGTATTTCTCATTTTCATATGTAAATATACATATTACAACCTCATTATATAAATGAGATTATATTTACAAGAATTAAAACCTAGTCTTTCTCATTTTCATATGTAAATATACATATTACAACCTCATTATATAAATGAGATTATATTTACAAGAATTAAAACCTAGTATTTCTCATTTTCATATGTAAATATACATATTTACAACCTCATTATATAAATGAGATTATATTTACAAGAATTAAAACCTAGTCTTTCTCATTTTCATATGTAAATATACATATTTACAACCTCATTATATAAATGAGATTATATTTACAAGAATTAAAACCTAGTATTTCTCATTTTCATATGTAAATATACATATTACAACCTCATTATATAAATGAGATTATATTTACAAGAATTAAAACCTAGTCTTTCTCATTTTCATATGTAAATATACATATTACAACCTCATTATATAAATGAGATTATATTTACAAGAATTAAAACCTAGTATTTCTCATTTTCATATGTAAATATACATATTACAACCTCATTATATAAATGAGATTATATTTACAAGAATTAAAACCTAGTATTTCTCATTTTCATATGTAAATATACATATTTACAACCTCATTATATAAATGAGATTATATTTACAAGAATTAAAACCTAGTATTTCTCATTTTCATATGTAAATATACATATTACAACCTCATTATATAAATGAGATTATATTTACAAGAATTAAAACCTAGTCTTTCTCATTTTCATATGTAAATATACATATTACAACCTCATTATATAAATGAGATTATATTTACAAGAATTAAAACCTAGTATTTCTCATTTTCATATGTAAATATACATATTACAACCTCATTATATAAATGAGATTATATTTACAAGAATTAAAACCTAGTATTTCTCATTTTCATATGTAAATATACATATTACAACCTCATTATATAAATGAGATTATATTTACAAGAATTAAAACCTAGTCTTTCTCATTTTCATATGTAAATATACATATTACAACCTCATTATATAAATGAGATTATATTTACAAGAATTAAAACCTAGTCTTTCTCATTTTCATATGTAAATATACATATTACAACCTCATTATATAAATGAGATTATATTTACAAGAATTAAAACCTAGTATTTCTCATTTTCATATGTAAATATACATATTACAACCTCATTATATAAATGAGATTATATTTACAAGAATTAAAACCTAGTATTTCTCATTTTCATATGTAAATATACATATTACAACCTCATTATATAAATGAGATTATATTTACAAGAATTAAAACCTAGTATTTCTCATTTTCATATGTAAATATACATATTACAACCTCATTATATAAATGAGATTATATTTACAAGAATTAAAACCTAGTCTTTCTCATTTTCATATGTAAATATACATATTACAACCTCATTATATAAATGAGATTATATTTACAAGAATTAAAACCTAGTATTTCTCATTTTCATATGTAAATATACATATTACAACCTCATTATATAAATGAGATTATATTTACAAGAATTAAAACCTAGTATTTCTCATTTTCATATGTAAATATACATATTACAACCTCATTATATAAATGAGATTATATTTACAAGAATTAAAACCTAGTATTTCTCATTTTCATATGTAAATATACATATTACAACCTCATTATATAATGAGATTATATTTACAAGAATTAAAACCTAGTATTTCTCATTTTCATATGTAAATATACATATTACAACCTCATTATATAAATGAGATTATATTTACAAGAATTAAAACCTAGTCTTTCTCATTTTCATATGTAAATATACATATTTACAACCTCATTATATAAATGAGATTATATTTACAAGAATTAAAACCTAGTATTTCTCATTTTCATATGTAAATATACATATTACAACCTCATTATATAAATGAGATTATATTTACAAGAATTAAAACCTAGTCTTTCTCATTTTCATATGTAAATATACATATTACAACCTCATTATATAAATGAGATTATATTTACAAGAATTAAAACCTAGTCTTTCTCATTTTCATATGTAAATATACATATTACAACCTCATTATATAAATGAGATTATATTTACAAGAATTAAAACCTAGTATTTCTCATTTTCATATGTAAATATACATATTTACAACCTCATTATATAAATGAGATTATATTTACAAGAATTAAAACCTAGTATTTCTCATTTTCATATGTAAATATACATATTACAACCTCATTATATAAATGAGATTATATTTACAAGAATTAAAACCTAGTCTTTCTCATTTTCATATGTAAATATACATATTACAACCTCATTATATAAATGAGATTATATTTACAAGAATTAAAACCTAGTATTTCTCATTTTCATATGTAAATATACATATTACAACCTCATTATATAATGAGATTATATTTACAAGAATTAAAACCTAGTATTTCTCATTTTCATATGTAAATATACATATTACAACCTCATTATATAAATGAGATTATATTTACAAGAATTAAAACCTAGTCTTTCTCATTTTCATATGTAAATATACATATTACAACCTCATTATATAAATGAGATTATATTTACAAGAATTAAAACCTAGTCTTTCTCATTTTCATATGTAAATATACATATTACAACCTCATTATATAAATGAGATTATATTTACAAGAATTAAAACCTAGTATTTCTCATTTTCATATGTAAATATACATATTACAACCTCATTATATAAATGAGATTATATTTACAAGAATTAAAACCTAGTATTTCTCATTTTCATATGTAAATATACATATTACAACCTCATTATATAAATGAGATTATATTTACAAGAATTAAAACCTAGTCTTTCTCATTTTCATATGTAAATATACATATTACAACCTCATTATATAAATGAGATTATATTTACAAGAATTAAAACCTAGTCTTTCTCATTTTCATATGTAAATATACATATTACAACCTCATTATATAAATGAGATTATATTTACAAGAATTAAAACCTAGTCTTTCTCATTTTCATATGTAAATATACATATTACAACCTCATTATATAAATGAGATTATATTTACAAGAATTAAAACCTAGTATTTCTCATTTTCATATGTAAATATACATATTACAACCTCATTATATAAATGAGATTATATTTACAAGAATTAAAACCTAGTCTTTCTCATTTTCATATGTAAATATACATATTACAACCTCATTATATAAATGAGATTATATTTACAAGAATTAAAACCTAGTCTTTCTCATTTTCATATGTAAATATACATATTACAACCTCATTATATAAATGAGATTATATTTACAAGAATTAAAACCTAGTATTTCTCATTTTCATATGTAAATATACATATTACAACCTCATTATATAAATGAGATTATATTTACAAGAATTAAAACCTAGTATTTCTCATTTTCATATGTAAATATACATATTACAACCTCATTATATAAATGAGATTATATTTACAAGAATTAAAACCTAGTCTTTCTCATTTTCATATGTAAATATACATATTACAACCTCATTATATAAATGAGATTATATTTACAAGAATTAAAACCTAGTCTTTCTCATTTTCATATGTAAATATACATATTACAACCTCATTATATAAATGAGATTATATTTACAAGAATTAAAACCTAGTATTTCTCATTTTCATATGTAAATATACATATTTACAACCTCATTATATAAATGAGATTATATTTACAAGAATTAAAACCTAGTATTTCTCATTTTCATATGTAAATATACATATTACAACCTCATTATATAAATGAGATTATATTTACAAGAATTAAAACCTAGTCTTTCTCATTTTCATATGTAAATATACATATTACAACCTCATTATATAAATGAGATTATATTTACAAGAATTAAAACCTAGTATTTCTCATTTTCATATGTAAATATACATATTACAACCTCATTATATAAATGAGATTATATTTACAAGAATTAAAACCTAGTATTTCTCATTTTCATATGTAAATATACATATTACAACCTCATTATATAAATGAGATTATATTTACAAGAATTAAAACCTAGTATTTCTCATTTTCATATGTAAATATACATATTACAACCTCATTATATAAATGAGATTATATTTACAAGAATTAAAACCTAGTCTTTCTCATTTTCATATGTTAATATACATATTACAACCTCATTATATAAATGAGATTATATTTACAAGAATTAAAACCTAGTATTTCTCATTTTCATATGTAAATATACATATTACAACCTCATTATATAAATGAGATTATATTTACAAGAATTAAAACCTAGTATTTCTCATTTTCATATGTAAATATACATATTACAACCTCATTATATAAATGAGATTATATTTACAAGAATTAAAACCTAGTATTTCTCATTTTCATATGTAAATATACATATTACAACCTCATTATATAAATGAGATTATATTTACAAGAATTAAAACCTAGTATTTCTCATTTTCATATGTAAATATACATATTTACAACCTCATTATATAAATGAGATTATATTTACAAGAATTAAAACCTAGTATTTCTCATTTTCATATGTAAATATACATATTACAACCTCATTATATAAATGAGATTATATTTACAAGAATTAAAACCTAGTATTTCTCATTTTCATATGTAAATATACATATTACAACCTCATTATATAAATGAGATTATATTTACAAGAATTAAAACCTAGTCTTTCTCATTTTCATATGTAAATATACATATTACAACCTCATTATATAAATGAGATTATATTTACAAGAATTAAAACCTAGTATTTCTCATTTTCATATGTAAATATACATATTACAACCTCATTATATAAATGAGATTATATTTACAAGAATTAAAACCTAGTATTTCTCATTTTCATATGTAAATATACATATTACAACCTCATTATATAAATGAGATTATATTTACAAGAATTAAAACCTAGTCTTTCTCATTTTCATATGTAAATATACATATTACAACCTCATTATATAAATGAGATTATATTTACAAGAATTAAAACCTAGTCTTTCTCATTTTCATATGTAATATACATATTACAACCTCATTATATAAATGAGATTATATTTACAAGAATTAAAACCTAGTCTTTCTCATTTTCATATGTAAATATACATATTTACAACCTCATTATATAAATGAGATTATATTTACAAGAATTAAAACCTAGTATTTCTCATTTTCATATGTAAATATACATATTACAACCTCATTATATAAATGAGATTATATTTACAAGAATTAAAACCTAGTATTTCTCATTTTCATATGTAAATATACATATTACAACCTCATTATATAAATGAGATTATATTTACAAGAATTAAAACCTAGTCTTTCTCATTTTCATATGTAAATATACATATTACAACCTCATTATATAAATGAGATTATATTTACAAGAATTAAAACCTAGTATTTCTCATTTTCATATGTAAATATACATATTACAACCTCATTATATAAATGAGATTATATTTACAAGAATTAAAACCTAGTCTTTCTCATTTTCATATGTAAATATACATATTACAACCTCATTATATAAATGAGATTATATTTACAAGAATTAAAACCTAGTATTTCTCATTTTCATATGTAAATATACATATTACAACCTCATTATATAAATGAGATTATATTTACAAGAATTAAAACCTAGTATTTCTCATTTTCATATGTAATATACATATTACAACCTCATTATATAAATGAGATTATATTTACAAGAATTAAAACCTAGTATTTCTCATTTTCATATGTAAATATACATATTACAACCTCATTATATAAATGAGATTATATTTACAAGAATTAAAACCTAGTCTTTCTCATTTTCATATGTAAATATACATATTACAACCTCATTATATAAATGAGATTATATTTACAAGAATTAAAACCTAGTCTTTCTCATTTTCATATGTAAATATACATATTACAACCTCATTATATAAATGAGATTATATTTACAAGAATTAAAACCTAGTATTTCTCATTTTCATATGTAAATATACATATTTACAACCTCATTATATAAATGAGATTATATTTACAAGAATTAAAACCTAGTATTTCTCATTTTCATATGTAAATATACATATTACAACCTCATTATATAAATGAGATTATATTTACAAGAATTAAAACCTAGTATTTCTCATTTTCATATGTAAATATACATATTACAACCTCATTATATAAATGAGATTATATTTACAAGAATTAAAACCTAGTCTTTCTCATTTTCATATGTAAATATACATATTACAACCTCATTATATAAATGAGATTATATTTACAAGAATTAAAACCTAGTATTTCTCATTTTCATATGTAAATATACATATTACAACCTCATTATATAAATGAGATTATATTTACAAGAATTAAAACCTAGTATTTCTCATTTTCATATGTAAATATACATATTTACAACCTCATTATATAAATGAGATTATATTTACAAGAATTAAAACCTAGTATTTCTCATTTTCATATGTAAATATACATATTACAACCTCATTATATAAATGAGATTATATTTACAAGAATTAAAACCTAGTATTTCTCATTTTCATATGTAAATATACATATTACAACCTCATTATATAAATGAGATTATATTTACAAGAATTAAAACCTAGTATTTCTCATTTTCATATGTAAATATACATATTACAACCTCATTATATAAATGAGATTATATTTACAAGAATTAAAACCTAGTATTTCTCATTTTCATATGTAAATATACATATTACAACCTCATTATATAAATGAGATTATATTTACAAGAATTAAAACCTAGTATTTCTCATTTTCATATGTAAATATACATATTACAACCTCATTATATAAATGAGATTATATTTACAAGAATTAAAACCTAGTATTTCTCATTTTCATATGTAAATATACATATTACAACCTCATTATATAAATGAGATTATATTTACAAGAATTAAAACCTAGTCTTTCTCATTTTCATATGTAAATATACATATTACAACCTCATTATATAAATGAGATTATATTTACAAGAATTAAAACCTAGTCTTTCTCATTTTCATATGTAAATATACATATTACAACCTCATTATATAAATGAGATTATATTTACAAGAATTAAAACCTAGTCTTTCTCATTTTCATATGTAAATATACATATTACAACCTCATTATATAAATGAGATTATATTTACAAGAATTAAAACCTAGTATTTCTCATTTTCATATGTAAATATACATATTACAACCTCATTATATAAATGAGATTATATTTACAAGAATTAAAACCTAGTATTTCTCATTTTCATATGTAAATATACATATTACAACCTCATTATATAAATGAGATTATATTTACAAGAATTAAAACCTAGTCTTTCTCATTTTCATATGTAAATATACATATTACAACCTCATTATATAAATGAGATTATATTTACAAGAATTAAAACCTAGTCTTTCTCATTTTCATATGTAAATATACATATTACAACCTCATTATATAAATGAGATTATATTTACAAGAATTAAAACCTAGTATTTCTCATTTTCATATGTAAATATACATATTACAACCTCATTATATAAATGAGATTATATTTACAAGAATTAAAACCTAGTATTTCTCATTTTCATATGTAAATATACATATTACAACCTCATTATATACATGAGATTATATTTACAAGAATTAAAACCTAGTCTTTCTCATTTTCATATGTAATATACATATTACAACCTCATTATATAAATGAGATTATATTTACAAGAATTAAAACCTAGTATTTCTCATTTTCATATGTAAATATACATATTACAACCTCATTATATAAATGAGATTATATTTACAAGAATTAAAACCTAGTATTTCTCATTTTCATATGTAAATATACATATTTACAACCTCATTATATAAATGAGATTATATTTACAAGAATTAAAACCTAGTATTTCTCATTTTCATATGTAAATATACATATTACAACCTCATTATATAAATGAGATTATATTTACAAGAATTAAAACCTAGTCTTTCTCATTTTCATATGTAAATATACATATTACAACCTCATTATATAAATGAGATTATATTTACAAGAATTAAAACCTAGTCTTTCTCATTTTCATATGTAAATATACATATTTACAACCTCATTATATAAATGAGATTATATTTACAAGAATTAAAACCTAGTATTTCTCATTTTCATATGTAAATATACATATTTACAACCTCATTATATAAATGAGATTATATTTACAAGAATTAAAACCTAGTATTTCTCATTTTCATATGTTAATATACATATTACAACCTCATTATATAAATGAGATTATATTTACAAGAATTAAAACCTAGTATTTCTCATTTTCATATGTAAATATACATATTTACAACCTCATTATATACATGAGATTATATTTACAAGAATTAAAACCTAGTATTTCTCATTTTCATATGTAAATATGCATATTACAACCTCATTATATAAATGAGATTATATTTACAAGAATTAAAACCTAGTATTTCTCATTTTCATATGTAAATATACATATTACAACCTCATTATATAAATGAGATTATATTTACAAGAATTAAAACCTAGTCTTTCTCATTTTCATATGTAAATATACATATTACAACCTCATTATATAAATGAGATTATATTTACAAGAATTAAAACCTAGTATTTCTCATTTTCATATGTAAATATACATATTACAACCTCATTATATAAATGAGATTATATTTACAAGAATTAAAACCTAGTATTTCTCATTTTCATATGTAAATATACATATTACAACCTCATTATATAAATGAGATTATATTTACAAGAATTAAAACCTAGTCTTTCTCATTTTCATATGTAAATATACATATTACAACCTCATTATATAAATGAGATTATATTTACAAGAATTAAAACCTAGTCTTTCTCATTTTCATATGTTAATATACATATTACAACCTCATTATATAAATGAGATTATATTTACAAGAATTAAAACCTAGTATTTCTCATTTTCATATGTAAATATACATATTACAACCTCATTATATAATGAGATTATATTTACAAGAATTAAAACCTAGTATTTCTCATTTTCATATGTAAATATACATATTACAACCTCATTATATAAATGAGATTATATTTACAAGAATTAAAACCTAGTCTTTCTCATTTTCATATGTAAATATACATATTACAACCTCATTATATAAATGAGATTATATTTACAAGAATTAAAACCTAGTATTTCTCATTTTCATATGTAAATATACATATTACAACCTCATTATATAAATGAGATTATATTTACAAGAATTAAAACCTAGTATTTCTCATTTTCATATGTAAATATACATATTACAACCTCATTATATAAATGAGATTATATTTACAAGAATTAAAACCTAGTCTTTCTCATTTTCATATGTAAATATACATATTACAACCTCATTATATAAATGAGATTATATTTACAAGAATTAAAACCTAGTCTTTCTCATTTTCATATGTTAATATACATATTACAACCTCATTATATAAATGAGATTATATTTACAAGAATTAAAACCTAGTATTTCTCATTTTCATATGTAAATATACATTTACAACCTCATTATATAAATGAGATTATATTTACAAGAATTAAAACCTAGTATTTCTCATTTTCATATGTAAATATACATATTTACAACCTCATTATATAAATGAGATTATATTTACAAGAATTAAAACCTAGTCTTTCTCATTTTCATATGTAAATATACATATTACAACCTCATTATATAAATGAGATTATATTTACAAGAATTAAAACCTAGTATTTCTCATTTTCATATGTAAATATACATATTACAACCTCATTATATAAATGAGATTATATTTACAAGAATTAAAACCTAGTATTTCTCATTTTCATATGTAAATATACATATTACAACCTCATTATATAAATGAGATTATATTTACAAGAATTAAAACCTAGTATTTCTCATTTTCATATGTAATATACATATTACAACCTCATTATATAAATGAGATTATATTTACAAGAATTAAAACCTAGTCTTTCTCATTTTCATATGTAAATATACATATTACAACCTCATTATATAAATGAGATTATATTTACAAGAATTAAAACCTAGTATTTCTCATTTTCATATGTAAATATACATATTTACAACCTCATTATATAAATGAGATTATATTTACAAGAATTAAAACCTAGTATTTCTCATTTTCATATGTAAATATACATATTACAACCTCATTATATAAATGAGATTATATTTACAAGAATTAAAACCTAGTATTTCTCATTTTCATATGTAAATATACATATTACAACCTCATTATATAAATGAGATTATATTTACAAGAATTAAAACCTAGTCTTTCTCATTTTCATATGTAAATATACATATTACAACCTCATTATATAAATGAGATTATATTTACAAGAATTAAAACCTAGTATTTCTCATTTTCATATGTAAATATACATATTTACAACCTCATTATATACATGAGATTATATTTACAAGAATTAAAACCTAGTATTTCTCATTTTCATATGTAAATATACATATTTACAACCTCATTATATAAATGAGATTATATTTACAAGAATTAAAACCTAGTCTTTCTCATTTTCATATGTAAATATACATATTACAACCTCATTATATAAATGAGATTATATTTACAAGAATTAAAACCTAGTATTTCTCATTTTCATATGTAAATATACATATTACAACCTCATTATATAAATGAGATTATATTTACAAGAATTAAAACCTAGTATTTCTCATTTTCATATGTAAATATACATATTACAACCTCATTATATAAATGAGATTATATTTACAAGAATTAAAACCTAGTCTTTCTCATTTTCATATGTAAATATACATATTACAACCTCATTATATAAATGAGATTATATTTACAAGAATTAAAACCTAGTCTTTCTCATTTTCATATGTAAATATACATATTACAACCTCATTATATAAATGAGATTATATTTACAAGAATTAAAACCTAGTCTTTCTCATTTTCATATGTAAATATACATATTACAACCTCATTATATAAATGAGATTATATTTACAAGAATTAAAACCTAGTATTTCTCATTTTCATATGTAAATATACATATTTACAACCTCATTATATAAATGAGATTATATTTACAAGAATTAAAACCTAGTATTTCTCATTTTCATATGTAAATATACATATTACAACCTCATTATATAAATGAGATTATATTTACAAGAATTAAAACCTAGTATTTCTCATTTTCATATGTAAATATACATATTACAACCTCATTATATAAATGAGATTATATTTACAAGAATTAAAACCTAGTCTTTCTCATTTTCATATGTAATATACATATTACAACCTCATTATATAAATGAGATTATATTTACAAGAATTAAAACCTAGTATTTCTCATTTTCATATGTAAATATACATATTACAACCTCATTATATAAATGAGATTATATTTACAAGAATTAAAACCTAGTATTTCTCATTTTCATATGTAAATATACATATTACAACCTCATTATATAATGAGATTATATTTACAAGAATTAAAACCTAGTATTTCTCATTTTCATATGTAAATATACATATTACAACCTCATTATATAAATGAGATTATATTTACAAGAATTAAAACCTAGTCTTTCTCATTTTCATATGTAAATATACATATTACAACCTCATTATATAAATGAGATTATATTTACAAGAATTAAAACCTAGTCTTTCTCATTTTCATATGTAAATATACATATTACAACCTCATTATATAAATGAGATTATATTTACAAGAATTAAAACCTAGTATTTCTCATTTTCATATGTAAATATACATATTACAACCTCATTATATAAATGAGATTATATTTACAAGAATTAAAACCTAGTCTTTCTCATTTTCATATGTAAATATACATATTACAACCTCATTATATAAATGAGATTATATTTACAAGAATTAAAACCTAGTATTTCTCATTTTCATATGTAAATATACATATTACAACCTCATTATATACATGAGATTATATTTACAAGAATTAAAACCTAGTATTTCTCATTTTCATATGTAAATATACATATTTACAACCTCATTATATACATGAGATTATATTTACAAGAATTAAAACCTAGTATTTCTCATTTTCATATGTAAATATACATATTACAACCTCATTATATAAATGAGATTATATTTACAAGAATTAAAACCTAGTCTTTCTCATTTTCATATGTAAATATACATATTACAACCTCATTATATAAATGAGATTATATTTACAAGAATTAAAACCTAGTATTTCTCATTTTCATATGTAAATATACATATTACAACCTCATTATATAAATGAGATTATATTTACAAGAATTAAAACCTAGTATTTCTCATTTTCATATGTAAATATACATATTACAACCTCATTATATAAATGAGATTATATTTACAAGAATTAAAACCTAGTCTTTCTCATTTTCATATGTTAATATGGATATTACAACCTCATTATATAAATGAGATTATATTTACAAGAATTAAAACCTAGTCTTTCTCATTTTCATATGTTAATATACATATTACAACCTCATTATATAAATGAGATTATATTTACAAGAATTAAAACCTAGTATTTCTCATTTTCATATGTAAATATACATATTTACAACCTTATTATATACATGAGATTATATTTACAAGAATTAAAACCTAGTATTTCTCATTTTCATATGTAAATATGCATATTTACAACCTCATTATATAAATGAGATTATATTTACAAGAATTAAAACCTAGTCTTTCTCATTTTCATATGTAAATATACATATTACAACCTCATTATATAAATGAGATTATATTTACAAGAATTAAAACCTAGTATTTCTCATTTTCATATGTAAATATACATATTACAACCTCATTATATAAATGAGATTATATTTACAAGAATTAAAACCTAGTATTTCTCATTTTCATATGTAAATATACATATTTACAACCTCATTATATAAATGAGATTATATTTACAAGAATTAAAACCTAGTCTTTCTCATTTTCATATGTAAATATACATATTACAACCTCATTATATAAATGAGATTATATTTACAAGAATTAAAACCTAGTCTTTCTCATTTTCATATGTTAATATACATATTACAACCTCATTATATAAATGAGATTATATTTACAAGAATTAAAACCTAGTCTTTCTCATTTTCATATGTAAATATACATATTTACAACCTCATTATATAAATGAGATTATATTTACAAGAATTAAAACCTAGTATTTCTCATTTTCATATGTAAATATACATATTTACAACCTCATTATATAAATGAGATTATATTTACAAGAATTAAAACCTAGTATTTCTCATTTTCATATGTAAATATACATATTACAACCTCATTATATAAATGAGATTATATTTACAAGAATTAAAACCTAGTATTTCTCATTTTCATATGTAAATATACATATTTACAACCTCATTATATACATGAGATTATATTTACAAGAATTAAAACCTAGTCTTTCTCTTTTTCATATGTAAATATACATATTACAACCTCATTATATAAATGAGATTATATTTACAAGAATTAAAACCTAGTATTTCTCATTTTCATATGTAAATATACATATTACAACCTCATTATATAAATGAGATTATATTTACAAGAATTAAAACCTAGTATTTCTCATTTTCATATGTAAATATACATATTTACAACCTCATTATATAAATGAGATTATATTTACAATAATTAAAACCTAGTATTTCTCATTTTCATATGTAAATATACATATGACAACCTCATTATATAAATGAGATTATATTTACAAGAATTAAAACCTAGTCTTTCTCATTTTCATATGTTAATATGGATATTACAACCTCATTATATAAATGAGATTATATTTACAAGAATTAAAACCTAGTCTTTCTCATTTTCATATGTAAATATACATATTTACAACCTCATTATATAAATGAGATTATATTTACAAGAATTAAAACCTAGTATTTCTCATTTTCATATGTAAATATACATATTTACAACCTCATTATATACATGAGATTATATTTACAAGAATTAAAACCTAGTCTTTCTCATTTTCATATGTTAATATGCATATTACAACCTCATTATATAAATGAGATTATATTTACAAGAATTAAAACCTAGTATTTCTCATTTTCATATGTAAATATACATATTACAACCTCATTATATAAATGAGATTATATTTACAAGAATTAAAACCTAGTATTTCTCATTTTCATATGTAAATATGCATATTTACAACCTCATTATATACATGAGATTATATTTACAAGAATTAAAACCTAGTATTTCTCATTTTCATATGTAAATATACATATTACAACCTCATTATATAAATGAGATTATATTTACAAGAATTAAAACCTAGTCTTTCTCATTTTCATATGTAAATATACATATTACAACCTCATTATATAAATGAGATTATATTTACAAGAATTAAAACCTAGTATTTCTCATTTTCATATGTAAATATACATATTTACAACCTCATTATATAAATGAGATTATATTTACAAGAATTAAAACCTAGTATTTCTCATTTTCATATGTAAATATACATATTACAACCTCATTATATAAATGAGATTATATTTACAAGAATTAAAACCTAGTCTTTCTCATTTTCATATGTTAATATGGATACGACAACCTCATTATATAAATGAGATTATATTTACAAGAATTAAAACCTAGTCTTTCTCATTTTCATATGTAATATACATATTACAACCTCATTATATAAATGAGATTATATTTACAAGAATTAAAACCTAGTATTTCTCATTTTCATATGTAAATATACATATTTACAACCTCATTATATACATGAGATTATATTTACAAGAATTAAAACCTAGTATTTCTCATTTTCATATGTAAATATACATATTACAACCTCATTATATACATGAGATTATATTTACAAGAATTAAAACCTAGTATTTCTCATTTTCATATGTAAATATACATATTACAACCTCATTATATAAATGAGATTATATTTACAAGAATTAAAACCTAGTCTTTCTCATTTTCATATGTAAATATACATATTACAACCTCATTATATAAATGAGATTATATTTACAAGAATTAAAACCTAGTATTTCTCATTTTCATATGTAAATATATATTTACAACCTCATTATATAAATGAGATTATATTTACAGAATTAAAACCTAGTATTTCTCATTTTCATATGTAAATATACATATTACAACCTCATTATATAAATGAGATTATATTTACAAGAATTAAAACCTAGTCTTTCTCATTTTCATATGTTAATATGCATATTACAACCTCATTATATAAATGAGATTATATTTACAAGAATTAAAACCTAGTCTTTCTCATTTTCATATGTTAATATGCATATTACAACCTCATTATATAAATGAGATTATATTTACAAGAATTAAAACCTAGTATTTCTCATTTTCATATGTAAATATACATATTTACAACCTCATTATATACATGAGATTATATTTACAAGAATTAAAACCTAGTATTTCTCATTTTCATATGTAAATATACATATTTACAACCTCATTATATACATGAGATTATATTTACAAGAATTAAAACCTAGTATTTCTCATTTTCATATGTAAATATACATATTACAACCTCATTATATAAATGAGATTATATTTACAAGAATTAAAACCTAGTATTTCTCATTTTCATATGTAAATATGCATATTTACAACCTCATTATATAAATGAGATTATATTTACAAGAATTAAAACCTAGTCTTTCTCATTTTCATATGTAAATATACATATTACAACCTCATTATATAAATGAGATTATATTTACAAGAATTAAAACCTAGTATTTCTCATTTTCATATGTAAATATACATATTACAACCTCATTATATAAATGAGATTATATTTACAAGAATTAAAACCTAGTATTTCTCATTTTCATATGTAAATATACATATTTACAACCTCATTATATAAATGAGATTATATTTACAAGAATTAAAACCTAGTATTTCTCATTTTCATATGTAAATATACATATGACAACCTCATTATATAAATGAGATTATATTTACAAGAATTAAAACCTAGTCTTTCTCATTTTCATATGTAAATATACATATTACAACCTCATTATATAAATGAGATTATATTTACAAGAATTAAAACCTAGTCTTTCTCATTTTCATATGTAAATATACATATTTACAACCTCATTATATAATGAGATTATATTTACAAGAATTAAAACCTAGTATTTCTCATTTTCATATGTAAATATACATATTACAACCTCATTATATAAATGAGATTATATTTACAAGAATTAAAACCTAGTCTTTCTCATTTTCATATGTTAATATGCATATTACAACCTCATTATATAAATGAGATTATATTTACAAGAATTAAAACCTAGTATTTCTCATTTTCATATGTAAATATACATATTTACAACCTCATTATATACATGAGATTATATTTACAAGAATTAAAACTTAGTATTTCTCATTTTCATATGTAAATATGCATATTTACAACCTCATTATATACATGAGATTATATTTACAAGAATTAAAACCTAGTATTTCTCATTTTCATATGTAAATATACATATTACAACCTCATTATATAAATGAGATTATATTTACAAGAATTAAAACCTAGTCTTTCTCATTTTCATATGTAAATATACATATTACAACCTCATTATATAAATGAGATTATATTTACAAGAATTAAAACCTAGTATTTCTCATTTTCATATGTAAATATACATATTTACAACCTCATTATATAAATGAGATTATATTTACAAGAATTAAAACCTAGTATTTCTCATTTTCATATGTAAATATACATATTACAACCTCATTATATAAATGAGATTATATTTACAAGAATTAAAACCTAGTCTTTCTCATTTTCATATGTTAATATACATATTACAACCTCATTATATAAATGAGATTATATTTACAAGAATTAAAACCTAGTCTTTCTCATTTTCATATGTTAATATGCATATTACAACCTCATTATATAAATGAGATTATATTTACAAGAATTAAAACCTAGTATTTCTCATTTTCATATGTAAATATACATATTTACAACCTCATTATATACATGAGATTATATTTACAAGAATTAAAACCTAGTATTTCTCATTTTCATATGTAAATATGCATATTTACAACCTCATTATATACATGAGATTATATTTACAAGAATTAAAACCTAGTATTTCTCATTTTCATATGTAAATATACATATTACAACCTCATTATATAAATGAGATTATATTTACAAGAATTAAAACCTAGTCTTTCTCATTTTCATATGTAAATATACATATTACAACCTCATTATATAAATGAGATTATATTTACAAGAATTAAAACCTAGTATTTCTCATTTTCATATGTAAATATACATATTTACAACCTCATTATATAAATGAGATTATATTTACAGTAATTAAAACCTAGTATTTCTCATTTTCATATGTAAATATACATATTACAACCTCATTATATAAATGAGATTATATTTACAAGAATTAAAACCTAGTCTTTCTCATTTTCATATGTTAATATGCATATTACAACCTCATTATATAAATGAGATTATATTTACAAGAATTAAAACCTAGTCTTTCTCATTTTCATATGTTAATATGCATATTACAACCTCATTATATAAATGAGATTATATTTACAAGAATTAAAACCTAGTATTTCTCATTTTCATATGTAAATATACATATTTACAACCTCATTATATACATGAGATTATATTTACAAGAATTAAAACCTAGTATTTCTCATTTTCATATGTAAATATACATATTTACAACCTCATTATATACATGAGATTATATTTACAAGAATTAAAACCTAGTATTTCTCATTTTCATATGTAAATATACATATTACAACCTCATTATATAAATGAGATTATATTTACAAGAATTAAAACCTAGTCTTTCTCATTTTCATATGTAAATATACATATTACAACCTCATTATATAAATGAGATTATATTTACAAGAATTAAAACCTAGTATTTCTCATTTTCATATGTAAATATACATATTTACAACCTCATTATATAAATGAGATTATATTTACAAGAATTAAAACCTAGTATTTCTCATTTTCATATGTAAATATACATATGACAACCTCATTATATAAATGAGATTATATTTACAAGAATTAAAACCTAGTCTTTCTCATTTTCATATGTTAATATGGATACGACAACCTCATTATATAAATGAGATTATATTTACAAGAATTAAAACTTAGTCTTTCTCATTTTTATATGTTAATATGCATATTACAACCTCATTATATAAATGAGATTATATTTACAAGAATTAAAACCTAGTATTTCTCATTTTCATATGTAAATATACATATTTACAACCTTATTATATACATGAGATTATATTTACAAGAATTAAAACCTAGTATTTCTCATTTTCATATGTAAATATGCATATTTACAACCTCATTATATACATGAGATTATATTTACAAGAATTAAAACCTAGTATTTCTCATTTTCATATGTAAATATACATATTACAACCTCATTATATAAATGAGATTATATTTACAAGAATTAAAACCTAGTCTTTCTCATTTTCATATGTTAATATACATATTACAACCTCATTATATAAATGAGATTATATTTACAAGAATTAAAACCTAGTATTTCTCATTTTCATATGTAAATATACATATTTACAACCTCATTATATAAATGAGATTATATTTACAAGAATTAAAACCTAGTATTTCTCATTTTCATATGTAAATATACATATTACAACCTCATTATATAAATGAGATTATATTTACAAGAATTAAAACCTAGTCTTTCTCATTTTCATATGTTAATATGGATACGACAACCTCATTATATAAATGAGATTATATTTACAAGAATTAAAACCTAGTCTTTCTCATTTTCATATGTTAATATGCATATTACAACCTCATTATATAAATGAGATTATATTTACAAGAATTAAAACCTAGTATTTCTCATTTTCATATGTAAATATACATATTTACAACCTCATTATATACATGAGATTATATTTACAAGAATTAAAACCTAGTATTTCTCATTTTCATATGTAAATATGCATATTTACAACCTTATTATATACATGAGATTATATTTACAAGAATTAAAACCTAGTATTTCTCATTTTCATATGTAAATATACATATTACAACCTCATTATATAAATGAGATTATATTTACAAGAATTAAAACCTAGTATTTCTCATTTTCATATGTAAATATGCATATTTACAACCTCATTATATACATGAGATTATATTTACAAGAATTAAAACCTAGTCTTTCTCATTTTCATATGTAAATATACATATTACAACCTCATTATATAAATGAGATTATATTTACAAGAATTAAAACCTAGTATTTCTCATTTTCATATGTAAATATACATATTACAACCTCATTATATAAATGAGATTATATTTACAAGAATTAAAACCTAGTATTTCTCATTTTCATATGTAAATATACATATTTACAACCTCATTATATAAATGAGATTATATTTACAGTAATTAAAACCTAGTATTTCTCATTTTCATATGTAAATATACATATGACAACCTCATTATATAAATGAGATTATATTTACAAGAATTAAAACCTAGTCTTTCTCATTTTCATATGTTAATATGGATACGACAACCTCATTATATAAATGAGATTATATTTACAAGAATTAAAACCTAGTCTTTCTCATTTTCATATGTAAATATACATATTTACAACCTCATTATATACATGAGATTATATTTACAAGAATTAAAACCTAGTATTTCTCATTTTCATATGTAAATATACATATTAACAACCTCATTATATACATGAGATTATATTTACAAGAATTAAAACCTAGTCTTTCTCATTTTTATATGTTAATATGCATATTACAACCTCATTATATAAATGAGATTATATTTACAAGAATTAAAACCTAGTATTTCTCATTTTCATATGTAAATATACATATTTACAACCTCATTATATACATGAGATTATATTTACAAGAATTAAAACCTAGTATTTCTCATTTTCATATGTAAATATGCATATTTACAACCTTATTATATACATGAGATTATATTTACAAGAATTAAAACCTAGTATTTCTCATTTTCATATGTAAATATACATATTACAACCTCATTATATAAATGAGATTATATTTACAAGAATTAAAACCTAGTCTTTCTCATTTTCATATGTAAATATACATATTACAACCTCATTATATAAATGAGATTATATTTACAAGAATTAAAACCTAGTATTTCTCATTTTCATATGTAAATATACATATTTACAACCTCATTATATAAATGAGATTATATTTACAGTAATTAAAACCTAGTATTTCTCATTTTCATATGTAAATATACATATGACAACCTCATTATATAAATGAGATTATATTTACAAGAATTAAAACCTAGTCTTTCTCATTTTCATATGTTAATATGGATACGACAACCTCATTATATAAATGAGATTATATTTACAAGAATTAAAACCTAGTCTTTCTCATTTTTATATGTTAATATGCATATTACAACCTCATTATATAAATGAGATTATATTTACAAGAATTAAAACCTAGTATTTCTCATTTTCATATGTAAATATACATATTTACAACCTTATTATATACATGAGATTATATTTACAAGAATTAAAACCTAGTATTTCTCATTTTCATATGTAAATATGCATATTTACAACCTTATTATATACATGAGATTATATTTACAAGAATTAAAACCTAGTATTTCTCATTTTCATATGTAAATATACATATTACAACCTCATTATATAAATGAGATTATATTTACAAGAATTAAAACCTAGTCTTTCTCATTTTCATATGTAAATATACATATTACAACCTCATTATATAAATGAGATTATATTTACAAGAATTAAAACCTAGTATTTCTCATTTTCATATGTAAATATACATATTTACAACCTCATTATATAAATAAGATTATATTTACAGTAATTAAAACCTAGTATTTCTCATTTTCATATGTAAATATACATATGACAACCTCATTATATAAATGAGATTATATTTACAAGAATTAAAACCTAGTCTTTCTCATTTTCATATGTTAATATGGATACGACAACCTCATTATATAAATGAGATTATATTTACAAGAATTAAAACTTAGTCTTTCTCATTTTTATATGTTAATATGCATATTACAACCTCATTATATAAATGAGATTATATTTACAAGAATTAAAACCTAGTATTTCTCATTTTCATATGTAAATATACATATTTACAACCTATTATATACATGAGATTATATTTACAAGAATTAAAACCTAGTATTTCTCATTTTCATATGTAAATATGCATATTTACAACCTCATTATATACATGAGATTATATTTACAAGAATTAAAACCTAGTATTTCTCATTTTCATATGTAAATATACATATTACAACCTCATTATATAAATGAGATTATATTTACAAGAATTAAAACCTAGTCTTTCTCATTTTCATATGTAAATATACATATTACAACCTCATTATATAAATGAGATTATATTTACAAGAATTAAAACCTAGTATTTCTCATTTTCATATGTAAATATACATATTACAACCTCATTATATAAATGAGATTATATTTACAGTAATTAAAACCTAGTATTTCTCATTTTCATATGTAAATATACATATGACAACCTCATTATATAAATGAGATTATATTTACAAGAATTAAAACCTAGTCTTTCTCATTTTCATATGTTAATATGGATACGACAACCTCATTATATAAATGAGATTATATTTACAAGAATTAAAACTTAGTCTTTCTCATTTTTATATGTTAATATGCATATTACAACCTCATTATATAAATGAGATTATATTTACAAGAATTAAAACCTAGTATTTCTCATTTTCATATGTAAATATACATATTTACAACCTTATTATATACATGAGATTATATTTACAAGAATTAAAACCTAGTATTTCTCATTTTCATATGTAAATATGTATATTTACAACCTTATTATATACATGAGATTATATTTACAAGAATTAAAACCTAGTATTTCTCATTTTCATATGTAAATATACATATTACAACCTCATTATATAAATGAGATTATATTTACAAGAATTAAAACCTAGTCTTTCTCATTTTCATATGTAAATATACATATTACAACCTCATTATATAAATGAGATTATATTTACAAGAATTAAAACCTAGTATTTCTCATTTTCATATGTAAATATACATATTTACAACCTCATTATATAAATAAGATTATATTTACAGTAATTAAAACCTAGTATTTCTCATTTTCATATGTAAATATACATATGACAACCTCATTATATAAATGAGATTATATTTACAAGAACTAAAACCTAGTCTTTCTCATTTTCATATGTTAATATGGATACGACAACCTCATTATATAAATGAGATTATATTTACAAGAATTAAAACTTAGTCTTTCTCATTTTCATATGTAAATATACATATTTACAACCTCATTATATACATGAGATTATATAATGAGATTATTTACAACCTCTAGCTTTCTTCAGGGTGATGAGTGTCTTGGAACACAAACCAATTCACGTTTCCAGATCTTTATCCTATAAACAACCTACAACCCGGTTCAGGATAATCTTCCATACGAGTGTATTATCTATGTTTTGACGGCTATAGATAATATATCTCATGCACTCTTTTGTCGAATCCTTTGTTTGTTTCCCCAATTGAGTAAAATTTGCATTCTTTACAGAATCAAATGTCCATCCTATAAACAAGTTTGCTTTCGCTCTCTTCAGGATGATGGGTGTTTTGGCATACACACCCATTCACGCCTCGGTCGGTCACCTGTTACATACCTACAACCCGGTATCCTTGGTGTTTCCTTCCTGTCTGCTCCCTATTATGACCTTGGTCCCCTGTGGAGTCTGATTTTTCTGAGTTTATGTACCTTTTTCAGGTCTCCCTCAGATGTTTGGTTGATTGATATCTCTCACCCGTATACCGGTCTTAGATATTCATTCTCCCTGAGTTGGTTACTCACTAACCGGTAACATCTCTTCCTTTGGTTTCCCCTGGAAAGTCTTTTCTAGATTTCCCCAGCGGATTTATGTTTCTATTTGTGTTGATGTATTGGTGTTCTCCCCAGTACATGCATTTCGCGAGTCAGCTTGAGTATTTCCAATGGAAGTGTTTTCCTTTGGAATTTCTTTCTCTCCCCAGTTCGAGTCTTTTACTTCCCCGGTAAGGTCTCCAGTCTATTTTCTGTGTTCCCTAACTCAGAGTCGTGTCCTGCTCACGCTTTCTTTTTCTTTTTCTTATCCCCAATAAGAATCCCCATAAGAGTCTTGTTAGAGTCTCTGTGCCTGGTGAGTGTATTACTCCGATGGATCTTCTTTTCTTCTGTGCGAACCATATCCCCACAGAGTTTGTGTCTTTTGCATGCATACATCTGCATCATGAGGTCTCTTAGGGACCAAAAATTTGTCTCACTACTGTTATTTAAGCCCATTCTACCGCGTCGAGATGAAGATTTCTAAACTTCACTTCTCCGGCTAGAATGACCTTAAATAGGGGCATCTACAAGACCCCAATTTTTGCCCTAAGATCCCTCATGGCATCATATCATACCATATCATTGCCTCAAGGATCATTGTGCATCTTGCTTTCCTCCTAGTGGGTGGGTTATCCTTCTGAGTGTGGTTCTTGATCACCAAGCATGTTTAGCATTTGTATATCATTGCTTTTCATTTGTTTACTAACCAAAAGTACAAAAATATTGTCATCTAACCATGTTACTTGCAAATGAAGCAAACTAGGTCAAACAGTCAAATCATTCATTGAGCTATAGATGGTGACCATGCTTGAAGAATTTGGGCACCATGATCATTCATCAAGAGTTCATATGAGTTGTGACATCATTTGGTATCAAGATCTCAAGAGAAAGAGGCTTGAAAGTCATCAGAACATGGCTCAGTCAACCAAAACCCTAGCAAAGTCAATTGTGGTCAACTGTGCATTTAATCAGGGATTTGAAGGTGTGAGATGGTTTGAGAGGTCTCATTCATGTCCATACAAGCCTCATATAACATGTCAAACATCCACAGTGAAGGATTGGAGGTCAGACAAAAAGTTTCCCAAAATAGTAACGACCTGTAATTTTCAACTGCCAAAATTGGAAAGTCCTTCTCCTCAAGATTACATGTCCAAGCAAGCTTCAAATCAAATTTTGTCCAACATGAAAGTTGAAGATCATGCTCTCACCTTTCCAAAAAGTCCAAGAACACTCATTTATCATGTGTGGTTGGCAAGTTATGATCAAATCATTTTCAAGAATTTTGGGATTTCAAGGAGGCATAACTTTCAAACCATTTGGCCAAATTGGGTGATTCTTTTTGGAGCAAATCCCATTTGACATGAACTATCATGATCCATCATTACATTTCATCAAAAATCATCACATAAAAAGGTCATTTTTCAAGTGAACCAATTAAGTTTTGGTGGGAAAAATAATGAATTTGAAAAGTACATGCAATTTTCATGCCAAATCAATTCAAATGGCTTTCAAACAGAAAATTGGACTTGCTTCAACTGATATTTCACTGTTCCATTGGTTCTAATTGAAAAAGGGGCATTTTGGCCAAATGACATAACATGAGCATCTCACTAATCCATTTCCAATTTGCTTAATCATGTTTAACAGTTGGATTAACAGGTACTATAAGAGCTTAATCATAACAGAAATTCCAGATCCACAATTCATTTTCTCAGATCCAAAGCAAAAATTCTCCAAATTCTCTCAATTTTTCTCACACTTTTTTTCACTTTGATTCATCAAATTCTTCACTCTTTGTGCTTGCTTTTGCATTGATCACCATTTGTAGGCATAATCGAGCACCTGTTGAAGCGAATGGTGCAGAATCCAAGCCTAAATCGCAGCTGTTGAAGGAAGCTCATTTCATGGCAGTTTGAGATTTCTTGAAGTTGGAGCATTGCTGAGCTACGATCCTCGGTTCATTCATCTTCTACATCCTTAAGGAACTTCTGTTTTCACGTTTCACATCCAAAAAACGCCAAATCACGAACTGCATCATCACTAATGTCAGAACTCGATTGACACGATTCTTGAAATTAGGTTATGGCTTATGTAGATCTTGTAACGTAGAACACGCTGCAATTTGAATCGTGCAAATCCATTGAGTATTGATGAAGATATCTTGATTTGAATGTTTGATGCTAAAACTTCTTTTGATCGAATCTCTTGCCATGCTTAGAATTAGGATAAATCATGATGATATTGTTGATCTATGTTGAAAGACGAATCGATCCATGTATGATTTGCCAATTTCTGTGTGAATGTGTTCTTGATGATGATGAATGCTGAAGAACACGATGAGTTCTTCAAATTTTCTTTCCCAGATTGTGCTTTGATCCACTTTGCTTTGCTTCTGCATGCGCTCCGCTGTTTTTCCACCATGTATCCAATAGCCGCATGACACCTCACTTAATGAAACGCAGCGTTTCATTAAGTGAGCGCTGTAATTACCACAATGCCACTTAGTCCATTTAATTTCATTTTAATTTCCAAATTTAATTTCATTTCATAATCAAACTTCAAAAAATCATAAATAATTCATGGAGCATCCAAATTGGTTGGGAATTTTTGCATTAATCTCGATTTTTCATCTAGTTTTTTATAGGCATGATAACAAAAGTTGTGCATGGCTGGTTTTTATTTTGGTCTAATGTCTTTGTTCATGTATGCTTTTTGCCTATGTTTTGCCATTTCATTCATGAAATCTTGATGCTTGCTCCAAAATGCTTGAAATTTTACATGCATGATCTAGACTCATTCCTGGTGATTTTGGTATATGGTTTGCTAATTTTGCATTTCTGGATTGTGAGATATGATGTAATCTTTGAAGGTGTGACCATGTATGTTAAACCATGTCTTGTTCATATTCCTGATTTTATTTTCTATGCTTATGCTATGCCAATTGCCCTGGATTTTTGCATGATAATACTTATGGATGTCTAGTTTTCTTGTGATTTTTCCTGGAATTTTGGAATGCATTTTCAATTTGTTTGATAATTTTCCCTCTGTTTGGTCAATTGTGAACATTTTTGTGAGTCATGATTTTATATGTGTTGTGAAATTCTCATGCATTATTGGATGGATTTGAAATTTGGCATGTGTATTATAGACATCTTGAAGTTTGCCATGGCTTTGATTGCATTCATTTCTCATGTTTGATCACTGTTTTATGATTGCTTGAACTTGATACATGATTTGTGGTCTTGTATGAGCTTACTTGAATATGCCTTAACTTGTTGATTTTAATTGACTTACTTCCACTTGTCCAAATGCCATGAAATTTGGTGTGCTGCTCATTCAATGTGTTTTGGTTAAGAATGATTTTTCTTGGAATTTATTGAGCCATTTTGGTATTGATATGCTTGTGTTCATTCTGTTTACATCCTTGAGTTCTCAACTTGCCTAGTTTGACATGATTTGCTTATGAAATGCAATTGATGAATGTTTTTGATATGGGGCCAACTGGAATTTGTTCTTATTTGATAAATCTTGATTTTGATCAAGTTTCATGTTCTGTTTTAATTTTTTTCTCCTCCTTTGACCCTAGGCTTTGGCCTAAGGGTTCACTTCTCACATTTGAGTTTGATTTTCAGGTTAAAGAAGCAATTGCTCTAAGGAGATTAATTCAAGTTGATTGAGTTTGGTTTAATTGATTGTGATGAACTAACTTGGTTTGTTTTGTAGGATGCTAACTCATTTGGTTTGAGTTTGTGTTTTGCATATGTGATTGATTGTGTTGACTGTTGGTTCATACCTTGTCTGTTTTGACTTTGTGATTGGTATACTGATTATATTTGATTGATTTCAGGTACCATAGTTGCTTTAGTTCCTTTGAGAACTTGCTATTGCTTTGCTTTGCTTAAGCATTGAGGTAGACTCTCTTGTCTCCATGTAGTCTGGAAGACCTGGCTTGTTACTTAGCCAGGCAACTGTCTGAAGTCCTCCTTAAGAGGCGATGTCTGTGATTGTTTAACTTTGTCCCCAAGCAGGAAAAGACCTCATATGAGGCAATTGGTAGACAAAAGAGATATGTAGCCTATCTCCTATTATTCTGTGAGTCACTCACCTTGCTCACACCACATGTGTTGATGCATAGTGAGTAAAAACCCAAGATCTATCGAGTCCTTAACTTGTGGAGAGAGTTCCATCTTTCTGAACTCCCACACCTTCTGATATTCAATGCTCTCCCTGACCAGGGATAAGAGCAATGAGGCACACCCCTCATATCCTGTCATCCGCTTCACCTTGGCTCTCAATGTCAAGGTTAAGAGCACCATTTACCCTATTCTAGTTGACTTTTAAGTCTAACCCTTTGATTGAGCCTAATTGCTTGGTTATAGTGTGTGCTAAATGACTTTGTTTGATTGATTGCTTGGTGCATTTGTACCTGTTTGCTTGATTGCCTTTGTGCATTTATCATCATAAATTGTTCATTGTTGCATGATCATCATTTCATACTCTTGTGGTTCGTTTGGTTTACCCATTGAGGACAACTGTAAGTCCACTCATTGGCCATTGTTCCTATGATTTGGAAGGGATAGAGTGTAAGACCATTTCACTTGGTCACTCATGTCCATTGCTTAGTGCATTGTTTGTTTGTTGTATGTGAGGATGCAATTGTAAGACCATGTTGTTGGCATTTGTACTCCCATGATCATCCTTTGGAGGTTGGTATAAGTCCAGATAGATTGGCATCCGACATCCAAGTTTTGTTTTACTTTAGGAGATTGGTGTAAATCCATTTATTGGTATCCGATATCCGATTTTGCTTCGTGAGATTGGAGTAAGTCCATTTGATGGCTTCCGGTATCATTGTTTTGTTTTAGGAGATTGGTGTAAATCCATTTATTGGTAGCCGGTATCCGCTTTTGTTTGTGAGATTGGTATAAGTCCATTGATGGCATCCAGTATCACCTTGCTTTTTATTTGCTTACTTGCTTTGTTGCCTATTCCTAAGGACACGCTTGAATCATCTTCTATATGATCTCAAGAGGTAAACCTTTCTAAGAAGTTTTACACTCCATTATCCATACCCTCTTTGTCCTAAACCTTCTCACACTTTGCTTTCAAAAACTTTAACTTGTGGTGCAAACATCTTCATGTCTTTTCAAATTAGAAACCTGGACCATAAGTCCTTGACTTTTCAAACTCCATTTCATAACACTTCTCTGAATCAATCTTAATCATACCTTGACCATATTTTGTGAATACTCATAATCAATTAACCTCACACATTCAATTATTTTGTGGCTTTGTCCATTGTTAATATGTTTTCATACATTAGCCGTAGGTTTCAATTACCATAGTGGTTGATGTAAATCTTACCTTATCCTTAGTAAGTCGATTGTAAGACTTCCGTACTGAAAACTGTAACACCCCGATGAAATAAGGATAATTATTTAATTTAAATTAATATAATATTTATTAATTTAATTAATTAATTGGATTATTATTATTATTATTATTATTGGAATAAAAGTTGGAATTAGAAAGGTCCCATTTGGTAAAAAGGGTTATATTTTTCACGAGAAAAGGAAAAGAGACAGAAAAGTGGAAAAGGGCTAAGAGCCAGAGAACAAGGGTTGAAGAGAGGAAGAGCTTGAAGCTGCAGGATTGCCGGATTAACTCAGGTAAGGGGGGTTTATCGTCGATTAATGGGTATTATGGGATAACATGTAGTGGGTAGTGATAAACCATGGATTTGACTCTGATTAGAATGATGTATGCTGAAAAATTGTGAAATATTGGATGAACGAAATACGGGTTTTAATTGGAGAAATTCGTAGGAATTAGATGTAATAATGGTAGGAATTGTGAAATCGAATAGGGTATGATTCGCGTTAGATGATATGAACGATTACTGTGTAAAATTGGATTGTAGGAGGTTGGAATTGGGAGATCTCGTAGCAGAGAAAACCATAGCAGATCTGGAAATCTGGTTTCTGGTCATACGCGTATGGCACTAGGCAATACGCGTATGAGTTGGTCTGGTACGCGTATGGCACTAGGCAATACGCGTATGGATGAGGAAGGTGATGTTTTGAACGTGGTTTGGTCTCTGTTGGTACGCGTATGGGAAAGTGGTACGCGTAGCATACGCGTATGAGGCAGGCAATACGCGTATGGGATTGGCTGAGAAATGGGCCATACGCGTATGGGACTAGGCAATACGCGTATGGGCAGACTTGTGATTTTCCTGTGCTGTTGTTGTGCAGTTTTTGGTTGTTCAGCTGAGTAATGTAATTTAGCTGATGTATGATAGAGTAGGGATCAATTCCCGTTGTTTTGAGCAGTATAGGTATTAGTAGAGTGTGCTAATACTGTGATTATTAATTGGCATGACATGATATGATTTTGTGATAATATGCTGATGATGTATGATTGAATGCATAATGCTGTGAATGTATGTATTATGTGGAACAGACTGTTTTATGGCTTAGAGTGTGAGCATATGTCCATTTTGGATTGTTGTTGATGTTGCATGCTAGGTGATTTAGCATGTATATTATGGCCTTTATGGTGGTAGCTAATTCCCATGGTGAGGAATTAGTGAGTAAATCATTGTAGATTGTTGTTGATGTTTGCATGCTAGGTGATTAGCGTGCATAGCATAGCCCTTGGGGTGGTAGCTAATTCCCGTGGTGAGGAATTAGTGAGTGAGTCACTAGGTCTCAAATGAGTGGGACTAGTGGACTTGGTAGCCGTATCTGGATTTGATCGGTGAGGTGAACTATATGTTCACAAATAGTCGGTACCGCATGCATGGAGTCTCATTGCATAATGTATGTATGGCGTATGATATGAATGGATGTATTCCAATATTATACGTGTGTTTGTGTTGGCATTGAGTATGAGTATGAATTGTGTTGGTATTGAGTATGATAATTGAGTTGATATGCCGTTACTGAATGTGTGATATGATTAGGGTGATTAATGTGTTATTTACTTAGCATTACATGATATTTTATAATGCTTTTTATATCGATTGAGGAACTCACCCTTACAACTATTTTTCAGGTAACGAGCAGTGATTGAGTAGAAGCTAGTGCTTGGAGTCTAGTGTAGTCTCCTTAGTGGGTCATGCTCTGATAGATGTAACATTCGGGACGGGATGCTTTACCTTGTTGAATAATTTTACATGTAATGTGTTACATGTTCTGCATGATTGATTTGATTTCTATCCGCTGCGTATTGTGCAAATACTTTATGTTTTGAATTAAGAAAAGAGCATGACAGTTATTATGGTGAATGGTTTGAAATAATTGTGTGACACCCTTAATTGCATATTTACTCTGATAGATATATATATACATATTGTTATTTTAATTAAATATTTGGGGTTTTTTTAGAAGGGTGTTACATTAGTGGTATCAGAGCATAGTCGGTCGAGTCGAGTCGTAATTATTCTGTTTCCTGTACGGGATAGGTGTTGTGTAACCCTATCAGTACTTATTGTTTTATCTTGTTGGATTAACTCAGAATAGAGATGGCTGGAAGAAGTAGAGACGATGCTGTGATTGTTGAGGCTCTGGGTATGCTAGCTGGAGTACCTGGGGGAAATCCGAATGTTGTGGGAATGGGAGCTGCTCGTCAACTGAGTGAGTTTCAGAAGAACAATCCTCCAATGTTCAAGGGAGCATACGATCCAGATGGTGCTCAGAAGTGGTTGAAGGAGATCGAGAGGATCTTCCGAGTGACTGAGTGTGCCGATAACCATAAGGTCAGGTTCGGTACGCATATGCTGTCAGAGGAAGCAGATGATTGGTGGGTTGCTACCCGCACTGAGTTGGAAGATGCCGGGAGTGCTGAGGTCACTTGGGCGGTGTTCAGAGAGAGATTTCTGAGGAAGTACCTTCCAGAGGAGGTCAGAGGAAGGAGAGAGATAGAGTTCTTAGAATTGAAGCAGGGCAATCGGTCTGTTACTGAGTATGCTGCTAAGTTCACAGAGCTGTCGAAGTATTACATTCCCTATGATGAGGCTACTGGAGAATTTTCAAAATGCGTGAGGTTTGAGAACGGGTTACGTTCCGAGATCAAGCAGGCTATTGGGTATCAGCGGATTAGAGTGTTTTCTAATTTGGTCGACTGTTGCAGAATGTTTGAACAGGATACCAAGGCCAGAGCGGAAAGCTATCAGCAGAGGGTTGATAGGAAAGGCAAGAATCAGAATGATCGTGGGAAACCGTATGCAGCTGGAAAAGGTTTCCAGAGGCAGAGTGGGATGAGGAGACCTAGTGGGGGAAACTCCAGTGCCCCTGCTAAGTGTTATAGATGTGGTCAGGCTGGACATCGTTTCTATGAGTGTACCAGTGCTGAGAAGAAGTGTTTCAAGTGTGGCAAAGGTGGTCACTTGGCTGCAGAATGCCGGTTGAAGACTGCGACTTGTTTCAACTGTGGAGAGGTGGGTCATATCAGTCCACAGTGTCCTAAGCCGAAGAAAGAGAATCAGTCGGAAGGCAAGGTCTTTGCTTTATCGGGTTCAGAGACTTCTGCAGATGATCGTTTGATCCGAGGTACGTGTTATATTAATGGCTTTCTCTTGTAGCTATTATTGACACTGGTGCGACTCATTCCTTTATATCTTTGGATTTGTGCTGTGAAACTTAAATTTGAGATATTTGAATGCATGGAAGTATGGTGATTGATACTCCTGCGAAGGGTTCAGTGACTACTACTTCAGTTTGTTTAAATTGTCCTTTGAGTATTTTTGGTAGAGACTTTGGGATGGATCTAGTGTGTCTTCCACTAGTGCAGATCGATGTTATTCTGGGTATGAACTGGTTGGTGTGTAACCGAGTTTATATCAACTGTTTTGATAAGACTGTGATCTTTCCTGAGATTGAGGAAGGAAAGGATTTGTTTCTATCAACGAGGCAGGTGAATGAGGCAGTAGCAGATGGGGCAGAGTTGTTTATGCTGTTAGCGACTTTGGAGGCTAAAGATAAACTGGTGATTTGCGATCTAGCTGTGGTGTGTGATTTTCCTGATGTGTTTCCTGAAGAAGTGAATGAATTACCGCCAGAGCGTGAAGTTGAGTTCTCGATTGATTTAGTACCTGGTACTAGGCCAGTGTCAATGGCTCCGTACCGTATGTCTGCTGTTGAGTTAACTGAATTGAAGAGTCAGTTGGAAGATCTGTTGGATAAGAAATTTATTCGTCCGAGTGTGTCACCGTGGGGTGCACCAGTGTTATTGGTTAAGAAGAAAGAAGGTACTATGAGGTTGTGTGTGGACTACAGGCAACTGAATAAAGTGACGATCAAGAATCGGTATCCTTTGCCGAGGATTGATGATTTGATGGATCAGTTGGTTGGTGCGAGTGTGTTCAGTAAAATAGATTTGAGATCTGGGTATCATCAGATACGTGTGAAAACTGAGGATATTCAGAAGACTGCTTTCAGAACAAGGTATGGACATTATGAATATTCTGTAATGCCTTTTGGTGTGACTAATGCGCCTGGAGTATTTATGGAGTATATGAATAGGATTTTCCATCCGTACCTAGATCAGTTTGTTGTGGTGTTTATTGACGATATTTTGGTGTATTCGAAATCTGAAGAAGAGCATGCTGAACATTTGAGAGTGGTTTTGGGAGTTCTGCGGGAAAAGAAGTTATTTGCTAAACTGTCAAAGTGTGAATTTTGGTTAGAAGAGGTTAGTTTTCTTGGTCATGTGATTTCAAGAGATGGTGTTGTTGTTGATCCTTCTAAGATAAAAGCGGTATCTAAGTGGGAAGCTCCGAAGTCAGTTTCTGAGATAAGGAGTTTTCTTGGTTTGGCTGGTTATTATAGGAAGTTCATCGAGGGATTTTCTAAGTTGGCGTTACCGTTGACGATGTTGACTAGAAAGGGGCAGGCGTTTGTTTGGGACTCAAAATGTGAAGGAGGTTTCCAAGAGTTAAAGAGAAGGTTGACTACTGCTCCTATTCTGATATTACCGAGTTCGTCGGAATCATTTGAGATTTACTGTGATGCTTCATTGTTGGGTTTGGGTGGTGTGTTGATGCAGAATAAGCAGGTTATAGCTTATGCTTCGAGACAACTGAGGGTTCATGAGAGGAACTATCCGACACACGATTTAGAGTTGGCAGCCGTGGTATTTGTTCTGAAGTTATGGAGGCATTACTTGTACGGGTCAAGATTTGAGGTTTTCAGTGACCATAAGAGTTTAAAGTATTTGTTTGATCAGAAAGAGCTGAATATGAGACAGAGGAGATGGTTAGAGTTTTTGAAGGATTATGACTTTGGTTTGAATTACCATCCGGGTAAAGCAAACGTAGTGGCTGATGCATTGAGTCGGAAATCATTGCATATGTCTATGTTAATGGTTAAGGAATTGGATTTAATTGAGCAGTTTAGAGACTTGAGTTTGGTGTGTGAGAGTACTCACAATAGTGTTAAATTGGGAATGTTGAAGTTAACGAGTAGTATTCTGGATGAGATCAGAGAGGGTCAGAAATCCGATGTGCTTTTGGTTGATAAGTTGACTCTAGTGAATCAAGGTCAAGGTGGTGAATTCAGAGTTGATGAGAATGGTGTTTTGAGATTTGGTAATCGGGTGTGTATTCCGGATGTTACCGAACTTAAGAAGAGTATCCTTGAGGAAGGACATCGTAGTGGCCTGAGTATTCATCCTGGAGCTACGAAGATGTATCATGATTTGAAAAAGTTATTTTGGTGGCCGGGAATGAAAAAAAAATTGCGAGTTTTGTTTATTCTTGTTTGACTTGTCAGAAGTCGAAGATTGAGCATCAGAAGCCGTCTGGGCTAATGCAACCGTTGGCTATTCCAGAGTGGAAGTGGGATAGTATCAGTATGGATTTTGTTTCTGGTTTACCGAGGACAATTAAGAATTTTGAAGCTATTTGAGTGATTATAGATAGATTGACGAAATCGGCTCATTTCATTCCGATCAGAATGGATTATCCGTTAGAGAGATTAGCCGAGTTGTATATTGAGAAGATTGTAAGTTTGCATGGTATTCCATCGAGTATTGTTTCGGACAGAGATCCTAGATTTACATCGAAGTTCTGGGAAGGTTTGCAGAGGGCTTTGGGAACTAAGCTGAGATTGAGTTCTGCATATCATCCGCAGACTGATGGTCAGACTGAGAGGACGATTCAGTCACTGGAGGATCTTTTGAGGGCTTGTGTTTTGGAAAAGGGAGGTGCTTGGGATTGTTATTTACCTTTGATTGAGTTTACCTACAACAATAGTTTTCATTCGAGCATTGGTATGGCACAGTTTGAAGCTTTGTATGGTAGGAGATGTCGGACACCTTTATGTTGGTATGAGTCCGGTGAGAGTGCTGTGGTTGGACCGGAGATTGTTCAACAAACTACGGAAAAGATTAAGATGATTCAGGAGAAGATGAGAATTGCTCAGAGTCGTCAGAAGAGTTATCACGACAAGAGGAGGAAGGCACTTGAGTTCCAAGAGGGAGATCATGTGTTTCTTCGTGTTACTCCGATAACTGGGGTTGGTCGAGCTTTGAAGTCGAAGAAGTTGACACCTCGATTTATTGGTCCTTATCAGATTTTGGAGAGGATAGGGGAGGTAGCCTATCGTATCGCTTTACCGCCGTCACTTCCGAATTTGCATGAGGTTTTTCATGTGTCTCAGTTGAGGAGGTACATTCATGATCCGTCGCATGTGGTCCAAGTAGATGATGTCCAGGTGAGAGATAACCTGACTGTTGAAACATCACCTATGAGGATTGAGGATCGAGAGTTGAAGCAGTTGCGGGGTAAAGAGATTGCTTTGGTGAAGGTAGCTTGGGGAGGACCAGCAGGTGGCAATGTAACTTGGGAACTTGAGAGTCAGATGAAGGAGTCTTATCCGGAGTTATTCGCTTGAGGTATGTTTTCGAGGACGAAAACTCTTTTAGTGGGGGAGAGTTGTAACACCCCGATGAAATAAGGATAATTATTTAATTTAAATTAATATAATATTTATTAATTTAATTAATTAATTGGATTATTATTATTATTATTATTATTATTGGAATAAAAGTTGGAATTAGAAAGGTCCCATTTGGTAAAAAGGGTTATATTTTTCACGAGAAAAGGAAAAGAGACAGAAAAGTGGAAAAGGGCTAAGAGCCAGAGAACAAGGGTTGAAGAGAGGAAGAGCTTGAAGCTGCAGGATTGTCGGATTAACTCAGGTAAGGGGGGTTTATCGTCGATTAATGGGTATTATGGGATAACATGTAGTGGGTAGTGATAAACCATGGATTTGACTCTGATTAGAATGATGTATGCTGAAAAATTGTGAAATATTGGATGAACGAAATACGGGTTTTAATTGGAGAAATTCGTAGGAATTAGATGTAATAATGGTAGGAATTGTGAAATCGAATAGGGTATGATTCGCGTTAGATGATATGAACGATTACTGTGTAAAATTGGATTGTAGGAGGTTGGAATTGGGAGATCTCGTAGCAGAGAAAACCATAGCAGATCTGGAAATCTGGTTTCTGGTCATACGCGTATGGCACTAGGCAATACGCGTATGAGTTGGTCTGGTACGCGTATGGCACTAGGCAATACGCGTATGGATGAGGAAGGTGATGTTTTGAACGTGGTTTGGTCTCTGTTGGTACAGGTATGGGGAAGTGGTACGCGTAGCATACGCGTATGAGGCAGGCAATACGCGTATGGGATTGGCTGAGAAATGGGCCATACGCGTATGGGACTAGGCAATACGCGTATGGGCAGACTTGTGATTTTCCTGTGCTGTTGTTGTGCAGTTTTTGGTTGTTCAGCTGAGTAATGTAATTTAGCTGATGTATGATAGAGTAGGGATCAATTCCCGTTGTTTTGAGCAGTATAGGTATTAGTAGAGTGTGCTAATACTGTGATTATTAATTGGCATGACATGATATGATTTTGTGATAATATGCTGATGATGTATGATTGAATGCATAATGCTGTGAATGTATGTATTATGTGGAATGGACTGTTTTATGGCTTAGAGTGTGAGCATATGTCCATTTTGGATTGTTGTTGATGTTGCATGCTAGGTGATTTAGCATGTATATTATGGCCTTGATGGTGGTAGCTAATTCCCATGGTGAGGAATTAGTGAGTAAATCATTGTAGATTGTTGTTGATGTTTGCATGCTAGGTGATTAGCGTGCATAGCATAGCCCTTGGGGTGGTAGCTAATTCCCGTGGTGAGGAATTAGTGAGTGAGTCACTAGGTCTCAAATGAGTGGGACTAGTGGACTTGGTAGCCGTATCTGGATTTGATCGGTGAGGTGAACTATATGTTCACAAATAGTCGGTACCGCATGCATGGAGTCTCATTGCATAATGTATGTATGGCGTATGATATGAATGGATGTAATCCAATATTATACGTGTGTTTGTGTTGGCATTGAGTATGAGTATGAATTGTGTTGGTATTGAGTATGATAATTGAGTTGATATGCCGTTACTGAATGTGTGATATGATTAGGGTGATTAATGTGTTATTTACTTAGCATTACATGATATTTTATAATGCTTTTTATATCGATTGAGGAACTCACCCTTACAACTATTTTTCAGGTAACGAGCAGTGATTGAGTAGAAGCTAGTGCTTGGAGTCTAGTGTAGTCTCCTTAGTGGGTCATGCTCTGATAGATGTAACATTCAGGACGGGATGCTTTACCTTGTTGAATAATTTTACATGTAATGTGTTACATGTTCTGCATGATTGATTTGATTTCTATCCGCTGCGTATTGTGCAAATACTTTATGTTTTGAATTAAGAAAAGAGCATGACAGTTATTATGGTGAATGGTTTGAAATAATTGTGTGACACCCTTAATTGCATATTTACTCTGATAGATATATATATATACATATTGTTATTTTAATTAAATATTTGGGGTTTTTTTAGAAGGGTGTTACAAAAACAGGGTTAACCCTTCTAGTACGTCGAAGCAGTCCTCGCATCATGGATTGTTGATTCAGGTTGAGTTTTCTCCCATTGGTAATGAAAAGCCTTAATGCTTGTTGTAGCGGTGTATTCGTCGTTATATGATTTATTGATTAAACCATAAGCAATGTATACAATGAAATCGAGTCGCCACCGCACTTTTATTTATCCTAAGGACTGGTTAGAAAGCGAACAAAAACCTAAGAAGTTTTACACGTAGAAAACTAATGAAAAAGATCAGAGAATCTGGGTAAGGGGTAAATTACGCAATGGGAAGGTGTTAGGCACCCATCACGTCCTAGGTACTCCTAGGGAGCCCTTTTCACACTTGTTGTATAAAAAATGTTTATTTGTTTTGACATATTGTGCAAACATGAATGGGAAGATGAGAAAAGAATGTACAAGTTAGTTATTTTTGTGTTTGAACGGATGAACCCGTTGCCTACGTACCTTCCATCAAAGGTAAGGATCAAAACGTCGTAGTTCGGCTAAAAGATTTCCAAAAATTAGTGAGTTCAATTTTAAAACACAAGCACTAAGGCTTTTCATTACCAATGGGAGAAATCTCAACCAACATCAACAATCCACCATGCGAGGACGACTTCAACATACTAGTGAGGGGTTAACCCTATAATAAGTATGGAAGACTTACAATCAACTCACTAAGGATAAGGTAAGATTTACATCAACCACTATGGTAATTAAAACCTATGGCTAATGTATGAAAACATATTAACGATGGACAAAGCCAAAACAATTGAATGGGTGAAGTTAATTGATTATGATTATTCACAAAATATGGTCAAGGTATGATTAAGATTGATTCAAATAAGTGTTATGAAATGGAGTTTAAAAAATCAAGGACTTAGGGTCCAAGTTTCTAATTTGAAAAGAGGTGAGAATGTTTGCACAACAAGTCAAAGTTTTTGAAATCAGAGTGTGAAAAGGTTTAGGACAAAGAGGGTATGGATGATGGAATGTAAAACTTCTTAGAAAGGTTCGCCTCTTGAGATCATATAGAAGATGATTCAAGTGTGTCCTTAGGAATAGGCAACAAACAAAATAAAAATAAAGCAAGGTGATACCGGATGCCATCAATGGTCTTATACCAATCTCACAAACAAAAGCGGATATCGGATACCAATAAATGGATTTACACCAATCTCCTAAAACAAAACAATGATACCGGATGCCATCAATGGTCTTATACCAATCTCACAAAGCAAAAGCGGATGTCGGATACCAATAAATGGGTTTACACCAACCTCCTAAAGTAAAACAAAACTTGGATGTCAGATGCCAATCTATCTGGACTTATACCAACCTCCAAAGGATGATCATAGGAATACAAGAGCCAACAACTTGGTCTTACACTTGCATCCTCACATACAACAAACAATCAATGCACTTAAGCAATGGACATGAGTGACCAAGTGAGATGGTCTTACACTCTGTCCCTTCCAAATCACAGGAACAATGGCCAAAGAACATGGTCTTATAATTGTCCTCAATGGGTAAACTCAAATATGAATCATAAAGATATGCAATGATGATCATGCAATAATGAACAAATTAATGATGATAAATGGACAAAGGCAAGCAAGCATGTACAAATGCAACAAACAATCAATCAACAAAGTCATTTAGCACTCACTATAACCAAACAATTAGGCTCAATCAAAGGGTTAGACTTAAAAGTCAACTGGAATAGGGTCAATGGTGCTCTTAACCTTGACATTGAGAGCCAAGGTGAAGCAGATGAAAGGATATGAGGGGTGTGCCTCATCACTCTTATCCCTAGTCAGGGAGAGCATTGAATATCAGAAGGTGTGGGAGTTCAGAAAGATGGAACTCTCTCCACAAGTTAGACTCGATAGATCTTGGGTTTTTACTCACTATGCATCAACACATGTGGTGTGAGCAAGGTGAGAGACTCACAGAATAGTAGGAGATAGGCTACATATCTCTTTTGTCTACCAATTGCCTCACATGAGGTCTTTTCCTGCTTGGGGACAAAGTTAAACAATCACAAACATTGCCTCTTAAGGAGGACTTCAGACAGGTGCCTGGCTAAATAACAAGCCAGGTCTTCCAGACTACATGGAGACAAGAGAGTCTACCTCAATGCAAATGCTATACAAGCAAAGCAATGCAAGTTCTCAAAAGAACTGAGCAACTAAGGGTACCTGAAATCAATCAAATATAATCAGTACCAATCACAAAGTCAAAACAGACAAGGTAATGAACCAACAGACAACACAATCAATCACATGTGCAAAGCACAAACTCAAATGAAATGAGTTAGCATCCTACAAAACAAACAAGTTAGTTCATCACAAACAACTAAACCAAACTCAATCAACTTGAATTAAACTCTTCAAAGCATTTTGCTTCTTAACCTGAAAAAACAACTCAAAGGTGAGAAGTAAGACCACTAGGGCAAGCCTAGGGTCAAAAGGAGGTGAAAAATTCAAAACAGCAAGTGAAAATTGATCAAAACCAAGATTAATCAAACAAGAAGAACTTCCAGTTGGTCCCACATCAAAACTATGCACCAAATCCATTTTATACACATAACATGTCAAACTATGCATTTTGGAATCACATTGGAGCTAACATAATGATCACACTCAAACCAATATCAAAACAGCTCAATAAATTCCACAAAAATTCCAGCTCAAACAGAACACATTCAATGAGCAGCATATCAAATTTCATGATATTTGGACAAATGGAAGTAGGGGAATTAAAATCAGGAAGTCATGGTATACAAATACAACTTCAAATAAGACCACAAATCATGTGCCAACTTCAAATGAATGCCAAACAGTGGAAACAAATGATAAATGAATGGGACCAAAGCCAAGATGGAGTTAAACATGTTAAGAACCACTCCACCAAATTTCATCTTCACAAGATAAGGAATGAGAATTTTACAACACATGTAAGTTGATCACTCAAGAAAAGTTCACAAAATGGTAAACAACAAACAAAATTCCCAATCAAATAGGAAATTGATCAACAAATCCTACAAAAAATCATGCTCAAACTAGACATACAGATGCAATCACATGCAAAAATCCAGAGCAAATAGCATTCAATAAGCATGGAAACAAAATTCATGAACATGGCATAACATAGTGTGACACACATTGTCACACTCAAAAAGATCACATCATATCTCTCTAACCAGGAACTCAAAAATAGCAAACTATACATCAAAATCACCAGGAAAGAGTCTAGATCATGCCTATAAAATTTCACACATTTTGGAACAAGCATCATTATTTTATGAATGAAATGGCAAAACATACACATATAGCGTACATGTCCAAAGTCTCTAGGCAAGATTAAAAATCAACCAAGCACAACATTGGTTATCATACCTAAAAAAAACTAGAGAAAATTTGGAGATCAACACAAAAATCTCCATCCAAATTGGATAAACCATGAATTTATTATGATTTTTAGAAGTTAGGATGCAAAATGAAATAAATATTTAATGATTTAAATGAGTTAATTGGCGCCAGTGGCAATTTAGTAATTAAGCGCAGCCAGGGGCAAAACGCCCCGTTTCATTAAAACGGTGGCCACACGTGATTGGCTAGTTCACGCGCCAAACACAATTTTGAATTGAAGCCAGGCAAGGCAAGATCAAAACGCGAATCTGGGAGGAAATTGAACGTGTTCATCATGTTCTTGGTGTTCTTCATCACCAAGAACAAATCTCCATGGAAATGTACAAACTACATATGGTTGGAATCAGCATTCAATGTAGATCACGAATATGGCAATGAAATCGTCCAGAACTCAACGCACAAAAAGATCCAAACAAAAATAGTTTCGACATACAAACTTTAATTCAAGATTTCTTGGTGAATAATGGATGAAATCGCACGATTCAAACGTCAGATTACTCTATGTTCAATGCTCTACCTAAACCACCTGTTGATTTCATGAATTGAAGGAATTGAAATTTTACCTTCTTGATGTGCAGCTGTGGAAATCGTGTAAGTTTGATCTTAATTAGTGAAAACAGATCGCCTACAACGGTTATGAAGGTGTATGGAAGGTGCAGCTCAACTCAACAGTGCTTGGATCAATGGAATTTTCGAACTGCCATGGATGAACAAGGTTTTCAACAGCTGCGAATTTGCACAATTCTTCCACCAATCTTGTTTAACAGTCCCTCTAAATCTAGTGCAGATGAAGATCAAAGCAAGAAATAGCACAAAGGATGAAGAATTCTTGATGAATGAAAAAATGTGAAGAGAAAAATGTGAAAAATTGAGAGAATTGGTGAATTTTTGGATTTGATCTGAAATTGTGATTGTGGCCCTGAACTTTCTGTTATGATTAGACTTAAATACCTCCTCTTAATCCAAAGCCTTAATCATGTTTAGCATAATTGGAAGGATTAGTGAATGAAGCTCATTATGTCATTTGGCCAAATTGCCCTTTTGCACTTAAGACCAATGTAACAGTGATTTCTGTTTTGAAGCAAGTCACAAATTGCATTTGGAAGTGAACTGAATTGGTTTGGTGTGAAAATCCCTTGTATTTTTGAAATTGGCCTTTTTCCCCACCAAAATTAAATGGTTCACTTGAAAAATGACCTTTTTATGTGAAGGTTTTTGATGAAGTGTGATGATGGATTTGGATAGTACACATCAAATGTGGTTTGCTCAAAAAAGAATCACCCAATTTGGCCTTTCCATTCAAAAGTTATGGCACTTTGAATTTCAACTTTTTCTGAAAATGATTTGATCATAACTTGCCAACCACACATGGGAAATGAGTGTTCTTGGACTTTTTGGAAAGGTAAGAGCAAGATCTTCAACTTTCATGTTGGACAAATTTTGAGTTGAAGCTTGATTCATGATGTAATTTTGAGGAGAAGAACTTTCCATTTTTGGCAGGTGAAAATTACAGGTCATTGCCATTTTGGGAAACTTTTTGTTTGACCTCAAATCCTTCAACCTTGATCTTTGAAATGTAAATTGAAGCTTATATGGACATGAATGAGACCTTTACAACCATCTCACACCTTCCAATCCCTGATTAAATGCACAGTTGACCACAGTTGACTTTGCTAGGGTTTTGGTTGACTGAGCCAAGTTTTGATGAATTCCAAGCCTCTTTCACATGAGATCTTGATCCAAAATGATACCACAACTTATATGAACTTATGATGAATGATCATGGTGCCCAAATTCTTTAAGAATGCCCACCATCTATTGCTCACCGACTGATTTGACTGTTTTGACTGTTTTGACCTAGTTTGCTTCAGCTGCAAGAAACAAGGTTAGATGACAATATTTTTGTACTTTTGGTTAGTAAACACATGAAAAGCAATGATATACAAAGGCAATACATGCTTGGTGATCAAGAATCACTCTCACAAGGTAACCCACCCACTAGGAGGCAAGCAAAGGTGCACAAAGATCCTTGAGGCGATGATATGATATGGTATGATGCCATGAGGGATCTTAGGGCAAAAATTGGGGTCTTACAGATCCCCTATTTAAGGTCATTCTAGCCGGAGAAGTGAAGTTTAGAAATCTTCATCTCGACGCGGTAGAATGGGCTTAAATAACAGTAATGAGACAAATTTTGGTCCCTAAGAGACCTCATGATGCAGATGTATGCATGCAAAAGACACCAACTCTGTGAGGAATAATGATTCACACAGAAGAAAAGACGATCCATCGGAGTAATTCACTCACCAGGAACAGAGACTCAAACAGGACTCTTATTGGGATTTTAATTGGGGATAATAAAGAAAAAGAAAACGTGAGCAGGACACGACTCCGAGTTGGGGAAAACAAAACTGACATAGCGTGTGCAAGACACGACTCTGATTAGGGGATACCAGAAATCAGACTGGAGACCTCACTGGGGAAGTAAAGGACTCAAGCCGAGGAAAGAAGCAATTCCAAAGGAAAACACTCCCATTGGAAAGACTCAAGCTGACTCGCGATATGCATGTACTGGGGATAACACCAACACAGCAACACGAATAGCGACACAAATCCGCTGGGGAAATCTAGACAAGACTTTCCAGGGGAAGCCAAAGATGAGATATTACTGGTATAAGGGCAACAAACTCAGGAAGAATGAATATCTAAGACCGGTATAAGGGTGCGAGATATCAATCAATCCAAACATCTGAGAAAGACCTGAAAAAGGTACATCATCTCAGGCAAATCTGATTCCACAGGGGACCAAGGTCATAATAGGGAGCAGAAAGGAAGGAACACCAAGGATACCGAGGTATATAATAGGTGACCGACCGAAACGTGAATTGGTATATATGCCAAGACACTCATCATCCTGAAGAAAAGCTAGAAAAGCAGACTTGTTTATAGGATGGATATTCAATTCCACAAGGAATATGAATCTTACTCTGTGGAAAAAACAATCAAAAGATTGACCCAAGAGTGCATGAGACATATTATTCATTACCGGCGGACCGTGAATAATATACTCGAAAAGGAAGAGACACCAGAGATACCGGAGTATATAATAGGTGACTTACCAAAGACGTGAATTGGTATATATGCCAAAACACTCATCATCCGAAAGGAGGGCTGAAAAAAGCAAATCGACTTACAGGATGGACATTCGAATCCACAACAGGAAAACGAATCTTACTCAACTGGGGACACAAACCCAAAGAGCGCATGAGGTATAATATCCATTACCGTCGGAACGTGGATAGAATACTCGCATGAGATATATTATCTATTACCGGCAGACCGTAGATAATACACTCGCATGGTAAGAAACACCAGGGATACCGAAGTATATAATAGGTGATCTACCGAAAACGTGAATTGGTATATATGCCAAAACACTCATCCTGAAGAAAGCTATAACAGCAAACTTGTTTATAGGATGAACATTCGATTCCACAAGGAATACGAATCTTACTTTGCAGAGGAAACAATCGAAAGATTGACCCAAGAGCGAAAGAGACATAATATCCATTACCGTCAGAACGTGGATAGTACACTCAAAAGGAAGATTATCCTGAACCGGGTTGTAGGTTGTTTGTAGGATAAAGATCCGAAAATGTGAATTGGTTTGTGTTCCAAAACACTCATCACCCTGAAAAAAGCGAAAGCAAACTTGTTTATAGGATGGATATTCGATTCCACAAGGAATACGAATCTTACTCTATTGGGGAAGATCAACAAAGGGTTCCAACCAAAGAATGCAAGAGACATATTATTCATTACCGTCAGAACGTGAATAATATACTCGAAAGGAAAAGACACCAGAGATACCGAAGTATATAATAGGTGACTAACCAAAAAGAGAGACAATCGATACCAAGCATCCGGGTAAACGAAAGACAACTCAAAGGGATAAATTGCAAGCATCCGACAATTATCCGAAACAACAAATATTCGATTCCGCCAAGGGAAATAACGAATCTTACTCGACAAGGGAAACACAACAGGTTTCAACTGAAGAGTGAATGAGATATATTATTCATAGCCGTCAAAACGTGAATAATAACCTCTAGAGGAAGATTATCCTGAACCGGGTTGTAGGTTGTTTATAGGATAAAAATCCGCAAAGAAAGGCATCGGGATACCAAACCAGGTATATAATGATGACCTATCAAAGGGAGCAACAGACATTACCAACAAGAGGGTAAATGAAAGGCGATCTGCTGAGGATTCATTGGTGAAAAATCAATGATCCGGGGAACACACTCACTGACAAACGGTGAAGGGACCCGCTGGGGATAAAATTGCTAGCATACGGCAATTACCCACAAAAGATTTGCTGGGGATATAAGTGCTTAATTAAGCGACTCATCCAAGCGAAGGAAAATCGACATTGAATACTAGATGAAGATAACCACAAAGAGTAACCGACATCGGTTAGGATGAACAACAAGGTTAACTCTGCAAAGGAGAGAAATTAGGGTTTACAACTACCGAATACGGGGTAGAATACCAAAAATCTGGCTGAGGAAACAAGAGGTTAACACTACCGACTACTGGGTAGAAACCAACGACTCAGCTGGGATAAAATTGCAAGCATCTGGCAATTATCCACCCGTACCATAAGGCACAAACTCCGATGGGGAGAACAAAACAACATGGGATTTATAACTACCGAATACGGGGTAGAAGACCACAAACTCCACTGGGGATAGGGTGAATGAAGGCCAAATACTGAGCACTTATTCAACTTATTCCACCGGGAAACGCAAACTCTGTTGGGGATAAAAATCACAACAACAGAAAATCCACCATCAAACAGAACGAACCACAAAGGTTACCTCTGATAGGGGAAAAGAGATAGGACTTACAACTACCGAATACGGGGTAGTAGCCATACTCTGGTGGGAACAAACACAAATTAGGGTTTACATCTACCGAATACTGGGTAGAAAACCAACAACTCCGCGTGGGGATGGAACGAATCGCAAATCCGCACGGGAAATTAGGGTATACATATTTACAACCTCATTATATACATGAGATTATATTTACAAGAATTAAAACCTAGTCTTTCTCATTTTCTTATGTTAATATGCATATTACAATCTCATTATATAAATGAGATTATATTTACAAGAATTAAAACCTAGTATTTCTCATTTTCATATGTAAATATACATATTTACAACTTCATTATATACATGAGATTATATTTACAAGAATTAAAACCTAGTCTTTCTCATTTTTATATGTTAATATGCATATTACAACCTCATTATATAAATGAGATTATATTTACAAGAATTAAAACCTAGTATTTCTCATTTTCATATGTAAATATACATATTTACAACCTTATTATATACATGAGATTATATTTACAAGAATTAAAACCTAGTATTTCTCATTTTCAAATGTAAATATACATATTACAACCTCATTATATAAATGAGATTATATATACAAGAATTAAAACCTAGTATTTCTCATTTTCATATGTAAATATACATATTACAACCTCATTATATAAATGAGATTATATTTACAAGAATTAAAACCTAGTATTTCTCATTTTCATATGTAAATATACATATTTACAACCTCATTATATAAATGAGATTATATTTACAAGAATTAAAACCTAGTATTTCTCATTTTCATATGTAAATATACATATCACAACCTCATTATATAAATGAGATTATATTTACAAGAATAAAAACCTAGTCTTTCTCATTTTCATATGTAAATATACATATTTACAACCTCATTATATAAATGAGATTATATTTACAATAATTAAAACTTAGTCTTTCTCATTTTCATATATAAATATACATATTTACAACCTCATTATATACATGAGATTATATTTACAAGAATTAAAACCTAGTATTTCTCATTTTCATATGTAAATATACATATTTACAACCTCATTATATACATGAGATTATATTTACAAGAATTAAAACCTAGTCTTTCTCATTTTTATATGTTAATATGCCTATTACAACCTCATTATATAAATGAGATTATATTTACAAGAATTAAAACCTAGTATTTCTCATTTTCATATGTAAATATACATATTTACAACCTTATTATATACATGATATTATATTTACAAGAATTAAAACCTAGTATTTCTCATTTTCATATGTAAATATACATATTTACAACCTCATTATATACATGAGATTATATTTACAAGAATTAAAACCTAGTCTTTCTCATTTTTATATGTTAATATGCATATTACAACCTCATTATATAAATGAGATTATATTTACAAGAATTAAAACCTAGTATTTCTCATTTTCATATGTAAATATACATATTTACAACCTTATTATATACATGAGATTATATTTACAAGAATTAAAACCTAGTATTTCTCATTTTCATATGTAAATATGCAAATTTACAACCTTATTATATACATGAGATTATATTTACAAGAATTAAAACCTAGTATTTCTCATTTTCATATGTAAATATACATATTACAACCTCATTATATAAATAAAATTATATTTACAAGAATTAAAACCTAGTCTTTCTCATTTTCATATGTAAATATACATATTACAACCTCATTATATAAATGAGATTATATTTACAAGAATTAAAACCTAGTATTTCTCATTTTCATATGTAAATATACATATTTACAACCTCATTATATAAATAAGATTATATTTACAGTAATTAAAACCTAGTATTTCTCATTTTCATATGTAAATATACATATGACAACCTCATTATATAAATGAGATTATATTTACAAGAATTAAAACCTTGTCTTTCTCATTTTCATATGTTAATATGGATACGACAACCTCATTATATAAATGAGATTATATTTACAGTAATTAAAACCTAGTATTTCTCATTTTCATATGTAAATATACATATTTACAACCTCATTACATACATGAGATTATATTTACAAGAGTTAAAACCTAGTATTTCTGATTTTCTTATGTAAATATACATATTTACAACCTCATTATATACATGAGATTATATTTACAAGAATTAAAACCTAGTCTTTCTCATTTTCATATGTAAATATACATATTACAACCTCATTATATAAATGAGATTATATTTACAAGAATTAAAACCTAGTATTTCTCATTTTCATATGTAAATATACATATTTACAACCTTATTATATACATGAGATTATATTTACAAGAATTAAAACCTAGTATTTCTCATTTTCATATGTAAATATACATATTTACAACCTCATTATATACATGAGATTATATTTACAAGAATTAAAACCTAGTCTTTCTCATTTTTATATGTTAATATGCATATTACAACCTCATTATATAAATGAGATTATATTTACAAGTATTAAAACCTAGTATTTCTCATTTTCATATGTAAATATACATATTTAAAATCTTATTATATACATGAGATTATATTTACAAGAATTAAAACCTAGTATTTCTCATTTTCATATGTAAATATGCATATTTACAACCTTATTATATACATGAGATTATATTTACAAGAATTAAAACCTAGTATTTCTCATTTTCATATGTAAATATACATATTACAACCTCATTATATAAATGAGATTATATTTACAAGAATTAAAACCTAGTCTTTCTCATTTTCATATGTAAATATACATATTACAACCTCATTATATAAATGAGATTATATTTACAAGAATTAAAACCTAGTATTTCTCATTTTCATATGTAAATATACATATTTACAACCTCATTATATACATGAGATTATATTTATAAGAATTAAAACCTAGTCTTTCTCATTTTTATATGTTAATATGCATATTACAACCTCATTATATAAATGAGATTATATTTACAAGAATTAAAACCTAGTATTTCTCATTTTCATATGTAAATATACATATTTACAACCTTATTATATACATGAGATTATATTTACAAGAATTAAAACCTAGTATTTCTCATTTTCATATGTAAATATGCATATTTACAACCTTATTATATACATGAGATTATATTTACAAGAATTAAAACCTAGTATTTCTCATTTTCATATGTAAATATACATATGACAACCTCATTATATAAATGAGATTATATTTACAAGAATTAAAACCTAGTCTTTCTCATTTTCATATGTAAATATACATATTACAACCTCATTATATAAATGAGATTATATTTACAAGAATTAAAACCTAGTATTTCTCATTTTCATATGTAAATATGCAAATTTACAACCTTATTATATACATGAGATTATATTTACAAGAATTAAAACCTAGTATTTCCCATTTTCATATGTAAATATACATATTACAACCTCATTATATAAATAAAATTATATTTACAAGAATTAAAACCTAGTCTTTCTCATTTTCATATGTAAATATACATATTACAACCTCATTATATAAATGAGATTATATTTACAAGAATTAAAACCTAGTATTTCTCATTTTCATATGTAAATATACATATTTACAACCTCATTATATAAATAAGATTATATTTACAGTAATTAAAACCTAGTATTTCTCATTTTCATATGTAAATATACATATGACAACCTCATTATATAAATGAGATTATATTTACAAGAATTAAAACCTTGTCTTTCTCATTTTCATATGTTAATATGGATACGACAACCTCATTATATAAATGAGATTATATTTACAGTAATTAAAACCTAGTATTTCTCATTTTCATATGTAAATATACATATTTACAACCTCATTACATACATGAGATTATATTTACAAGAATTAAAACCTAGTATTTCTGATTTTCTTATGTAAATATACATATTTACAACCTCATTATATACATGAGATTATATTTACAAGAATTAAAACCTAGTCTTTCTCATTTTCATATGTAAATATACATATTACAACCTCATTATATAAATGAGATTATATTTACAAGAATTAAAACCTAGTATTTCTCATTTTCATATGTAAATATACATATTTACAACCTTATTATATACATGAGATTATATTTACAAGAATTAAAACCTAGTATTTCTCATTTTCATATGTAAATATACATATTTACAACCTCATTATATACATGCGATTATATTTACAAGAATTAAAACCTAGTCTTTCTCATTTTTATATGTTAATATGCATATTACAACCTCATTATATAAATGAGATTATATTTACAAGAATTAAAACCTAGTATTTCTCATTTTCATATGTAAATATACATATTTACAACCTTATTATATACATGAGATTATATTTACAAGAATTAAAACCTAGTATTTCTCATTTTCATATGTAAATATGCATATTTACAACCTCATTATATACATGAGATTATATTTACAAGAATTAAAACCTAGTATTTCTCATTTTCATATGTAAATATACATATGACAACCTCATTATATAAATGAGATTATATTTACAAGAATTAAAACCTAGTATTTCTCATTTTCATATGTAAATATACATATTTACAACCTCATTATATAAATGAGATTATATTTACAAGAATTAAAACCTAGTATTTCTCATTTTCATATGTAAATATACATATTTACAACCTCATTATATAAATGAGATTATATTTACAAGAATTAAAACCTAGTCTTTCTCATTTTCATATGTTAATATGCATATTACAACCTCATTATATAAATGAGATTATATTTACAAGAATTAAAACCTAGTATTTCTCATTTTCATATGTAAATATACATATTTACAACCTCATTATATACATGAGATTATATTTACAAGAATTAAAACCTAGTATTTCTCATTTTCATATGTAAATATGCATATTTACAACCTCATTATATAAATGAGATTATATTTACAAGAATTAAAACCTAGTATTTCTCATTTTCATATGTAAATATACATATTACAACCTCATTATATAAATGAGATTATATTTACAAGAATTAAAACCTAGTCTTTCTCATTTTCATATGTAAATATACATATTACAACCTCATTATATAAATGAGATTATATTTACAAGAATTAAAACCTAGTATTTCTCATTTTCATATGTAAATATACATATTTACAACCTCATTATATAAATGAGATTATATTTACAAGAATTAAAACCTAGTCTTTCTCATTTTCATATGTTAATATGCATATTACAACCTCATTATATAAATGAGATTATATTTACAAGAATTAAAACCTAGTATTTCTCATTTTCATATGTAAATATACATATTTACAACCTCATTATATAAATGAGATTATATTTACAAGAATTAAAACCTAGTATTTCTCATTTTCATATGTAAATATGCATATTTACAACCTCATTATATAAATGAGATTATATTTACAAGAATTAAAACCTAGTATTTCTCATTTTCATATGTAAATATACATATGACAACCTCATTATATAAATGAGATTATATTTACAAGAATTAAAACCTAGTCTTTCTCATTTTCATATGTAAATATACATATTACAACCTCATTATATAAATGAGATTATATTTACAAGAATTAAAACCTAGTATTTCTCATTTTCATATGTAAATATACATATTTACAACCTCATTATATAAATGAGATTATATTTACAAGAATTAAAACCTAGTATTTCTCATTTTCATATGTAAATATACATATGACAACCTCATTATATAAATGAGATTATATTTACAAGAATTAAAACCTAGTCTTTCTCATTTTCATATGTTAATATGCATATGACAACCTCATTATATAAATGAGATTATATTTACAAGAATTAAAACCTAGTATTTCTCATTTTCATATGTAAATATACATATTTACAACCTCATTATATAAATGAGATTATATTTACAAGAATTAAAACCTAGTATTTCTCATTTTCATATGTAAATATACATATTTACAACCTCATTATATAAATGAGATTATATTTACAAGAATTAAAACCTAGTCTTTCTCATTTTCATATGTAAATATACATATTACAACCTCATTATATAAATGAGATTATATTTACAAGAATTAAAACCTAGTATTTCTCATTTTCATATGTAAATATACATATTTACAACCTCATTATATAAATGAGATTATATTTACAAGAATTAAAACCTAGTATTTCTCATTTTCATATGTTAATATGCATATGACAACCTCATTATATAAATGAGATTATATTTACAAGAATTAAAACCTAGTATTTCTCATTTTCATATGTAAATATACATATTTACAACCTCATTATATAAATGAGATTATATTTACAAGAATTAAAACCTAGTATTTCTCATTTTCATATGTAAATATACATATTTACAACCTCATTATATAAATGAGATTATATTTACAAGAATTAAAACCTAGTATTTCTCATTTTCATATGTTAATATACATATTTACAACCTCATTATATAAATGAGATTATATTTACAAGAATTAAAACCTAGTATTTCTCATTTTCATATGTTAATATGCATATGACAACCTCATTATATAAATGAGATTATATTTACAAGAATTAAAACCTAGTATTTCTCATTTTCATATGTAAATATACATATTTACAACCTCATTATATAAATGAGATTATATTTACAAGAATTAAAACCTAGTATTTCTCATTTTCATATGTTAATATGCATATGACAACCTCATTATATAAATGAGATTATATTTACAAGAATTAAAACCTAGTATTTCTCATTTTCATATGTAAATATACATATTTACAACCTCATTATATAAATGAGATTATATTTACAAGAATTAAAACCTAGTATTTCTCATTTTCATATGTAAATATACATATTTACAACCTCATTATATAAATGAGATTATATTTACAAGAATTAAAACCTAGTATTTCTCATTTTCATATGTTAATATGCATATGACAACCTCATTATATAAATGAGATTATATTTACAAGAATTAAAACCTAGTATTTCTCATTTTCATATGTAAATATACATATTTACAACCTCATTATATAAATGAGATTATATTTACAAGAATTAAAACCTAGTATTTCTCATTTTCATATGTAAATATACATATTTACAACCTCATTATATAAATGAGATTATATTTACAAGAATTAAAACCTAGTATTTCTCATTTTCATATGTAAATATACATATTTACAACCTCATTATATAAATGAGATTATATTTACAAGAATTAAAACCTAGTATTTCTCATTTTCATATGTTAATATGCATATGACAACCTCATTATATAAATGAGATTATATTTACAAGAATTAAAACCTAGTATTTCTCATTTTCATATGTAAATATACATATTTACAACCTCATTATATAAATGAGATTATATTTACAAGAATTAAAACCTAGTATTTCTCATTTTCATATGTTAATATGCATATGACAACCTCATTATATAAATGAGATTATATTTACAAGAATTAAAACCTAGTATTTCTCATTTTCATATGTAAATATACATATTACAACCTCATTATATAAATGAGATTATATTTACAAGAATTAAAACCTAGTATTTCTCATTTTCATATGTAAATATACATATTTACAACCTCATTATATAAATGAGATTATATTTACAAGAATTAAAACCTAGTATTTCTCATTTTCATATGTTAATATACATATTTACAACCTCATTATATAAATGAGATTATATTTACAAGAATTAAAACCTAGTATTTCTCATTTTCATATGTTAATATGCATATGACAACCTCATTATATAAATGAGATTATATTTACAAGAATTAAAACCTAGTATTTCTCATTTTCATATGTAAATATACATATTTACAACCTCATTATATAAATGAGATTATATTTACAAGAATTAAAACCTAGTATTTCTCATTTTCATATGTTAATATGCATATGACAACCTCATTATATAAATGAGATTATATTTACAAGAATTAAAACCTAGTATTTCTCATTTTCATATGTAAATATACATATTTACAACCTCATTATATAAATGAGATTATATTTACAAGAATTAAAACCTAGTATTTCTCATTTTCATATGTAAATATACATATTTACAACCTCATTATATAAATGAGATTATATTTACAAGAATTAAAACCTAGTATTTCTCATTTTCATATGTTAATATGCATATGACAACCTCATTATATAAATGAGATTATATTTACAAGAATTAAAACCTAGTATTTCTCATTTTCATATGTAAATATACATATTTACAACCTCATTATATAAATGAGATTATATTTACAAGAATTAAAACCTAGTATTTCTCATTTTCATATGTAAATATACATATTTACAACCTCATTATATAAATGAGATTATATTTACAAGAATTAAAACCTAGTATTTCTCATTTTCATATGTTAATATACATATTACAACCTCATTATATAAATGAGATTATATTTACAAGAATTAAAACCTAGTATTTCTCATTTTCATATGTAAATATACATATTTACAACCTCATTATATAAATGAGATTATATTTACAAGAATTAAAACCTAGTATTTCTCATTTTCATATGTTAATATGCATATGACAACCTCATTATATAAATGAGATTATATTTACAAGAATTAAAACCTAGTATTTCTCATTTTCATATGTTAATATACATATTTACAACCTCATTATATAAATGAGATTATATTTACAAGAATTAAAACCTAGTCTTTCTCATTTTCATATGTTAATATGCATATGACAACCTCATTATATAAATGAGATTATATTTACAAGAATTAAAACCTAGTATTTCTCATTTTCATATGTTAATATGCATATGACAACCTCATTATATAAATGAGATTATATTTACAAGAATTAAAACCTAGTATTTCTCATTTTCATATGTTAATATACATATTTACAACCTCATTATATAAATGAGATTATATTTACAAGAATTAAAACCTAGTATTTCTCATTTTCATATGTAAATATACATATTTACAACCTCATTATATAAATGAGATTATATTTACAAGAATTAAAACCTAGTATTTCTCATTTTCATATGTTAATATGCATATGACAACCTCATTATATAAATGAGATTATATTTACAAGAATTAAAACCTAGTATTTCTCATTTTCATATGTAAATATACATATTTACAACCTCATTATATAAATGAGATTATATTTACAAGAATTAAAACCTAGTATTTCTCATTTTCATATGTAAATATACATATTTACAACCTCATTATATAAATGAGATTATATTTACAAGAATTAAAACCTAGTATTTCTCATTTTCATATGTTAATATGCATATGACAACCTCATTATATAAATGAGATTATATTTACAAGAATTAAAACCTAGTATTTCTCATTTTCATATGTAAATATACATATTTACAACCTCATTATATAAATGAGATTATATTTACAAGAATTAAAACCTAGTATTTCTCATTTTCATATGTAATATACATATTTACAACCTCATTATATAAATGAGATTATATTTACAAGAATTAAAACCTAGTATTTCTCATTTTCATATGTAAATATACATATTTACAACCTCATTATATAAATGAGATTATATTTACAAGAATTAAAACCTAGTATTTCTCATTTTCATATGTTAATATGCATATGACAACCTCATTATATAAATGAGATTATATTTACAAGAATTAAAACCTAGTATTTCTCATTTTCATATGTAAATATACATATTTACAACCTCATTATATAAATGAGATTATATTTACAAGAATTAAAACCTAGTATTTCTCATTTTCATATGTTAATATGCATATGACAACCTCATTATATAAATGAGATTATATTTACAAGAATTAAAACCTAGTATTTCTCATTTTCATATGTAAATATACATATTTACAACCTCATTATATAAATGAGATTATATTTACAAGAATTAAAACCTAGTATTTCTCATTTTCATATGTTAATATGCATATGACAACCTCATTATATAAATGAGATTATATTTACAAGAATTAAAACCTAGTATTTCTCATTTTCATATGTAAATATACATATTTACAACCTCATTATATAAATGAGATTATATTTACAAGAATTAAAACCTAGTATTTCTCATTTTCATATGTAAATATACATATTTACAACCTCATTATATAAATGAGATTATATTTACAAGAATTAAAACCTAGTATTTCTCATTTTCATATGTTAATATACATATTTACAACCTCATTATATAAATGAGATTATATTTACAAGAATTAAAACCTAGTATTTCTCATTTTCATATGTAATATGCATATGACAACCTCATTATATAAATGAGATTATATTTACAAGAATTAAAACCTAGTATTTCTCATTTTCATATGTAAATATACATATTTACAACCTCATTATATAAATGAGATTATATTTACAAGAATTAAAACCTAGTATTTCTCATTTTCATATGTTAATATGCATATGACAACCTCATTATATAAATGAGATTATATTTACAAGAATTAAAACCTAGTATTTCTCATTTTCATATGTAAATATACATATTTACAACCTCATTATATAAATGAGATTATATTTACAAGAATTAAAACCTAGTATTTCTCATTTTCATATGTAAATATACATATTTACAACCTCATTATATAAATGAGATTATATTTACAAGAATTAAAACCTAGTATTTCTCATTTTCATATGTTAATATGCATATGACAACCTCATTATATAAATGAGATTATATTTACAAGAATTAAAACCTAGTATTTCTCATTTTCATATGTAAATATACATATTTACAACCTCATTATATAAATGAGATTATATTTACAAGAATTAAAACCTAGTATTTCTCATTTTCATATGTAAATATACATATTTACAACCTCATTATATAAATGAGATTATATTTACAAGAATTAAAACCTAGTATTTCTCATTTTCATATGTAAATATACATATTTACAACCTCATTATATAAATGAGATTATATTTACAAGAATTAAAACCTAGTATTTCTCATTTTCATATGTTAATATGCATATGACAACCTCATTATATAAATGAGATTATATTTACAAGAATTAAAACCTAGTATTTCTCATTTTCATATGTAAATATACATATTTACAACCTCATTATATAAATGAGATTATATTTACAAGAATTAAAACCTAGTATTTCTCATTTTCATATGTTAATATGCATATGACAACCTCATTATATAAATGAGATTATATTTACAAGAATTAAAACCTAGTATTTCTCATTTTCATATGTAAATATACATATTTACAACCTCATTATATAAATGAGATTATATTTACAAGAATTAAAACCTAGTATTTCTCATTTTCATATGTAAATATACATATTTACAACCTCATTATATAAATGAGATTATATTTACAAGAATTAAAACCTAGTATTTCTCATTTTCATATGTTAATATGCATATTACAACCTCATTATATAAATGAGATTATATTTACAAGAATTAAAACCTAGTATTTCTCATTTTCATATGTAAATATACATATTTACAACCTCATTATATAAATGAGATTATATTTACAAGAATTAAAACCTAGTATTTCTCATTTTCATATGTAAATATACATATTTACAACCTCATTATATAAATGAGATTATATTTACAAGAATTAAAACCTAGTATTTCTCATTTTCATATGTAAATATACATATTTACAACCTCATTATATAAATGAGATTATATTTACAAGAATTAAAACCTAGTATTTCTCATTTTCATATGTAAATATACATATTTACAACCTCATTATATAAATGAGATTATATTTACAAGAATTAAAACCTAGTATTTCTCATTTTCATATGTTAATATGCATATGACAACCTCATTATATAAATGAGATTATATTTACAAGAATTAAAACCTAGTATTTCTCATTTTCATATGTAAATATACATATTTACAACCTCATTATATAAATGAGATTATATTTACAAGAATTAAAACCTAGTATTTCTCATTTTCATATGTTAATATACATATGACAACCTCATTATATAAATGAGATTATATTTACAAGAATTAAAACCTAGTATTTCTCATTTTCATATGTAAATATACATATTTACAACCTCATTATATAAATGAGATTATATTTACAAGAATTAAAACCTAGTATTTCTCATTTTCATATGTAAATATACATATTTACAACCTCATTATATAAATGAGATTATATTTACAAGAATTAAAACCTAGTATTTCTCATTTTCATATGTTAATATGCATATGACAACCTCATTATATAAATGAGATTATATTTACAAGAATTAAAACCTAGTATTTCTCATTTTCATATGTAAATATACATATTTACAACCTCATTATATAAATGAGATTATATTTACAAGAATTAAAACCTAGTATTTCTCATTTTCATATGTAAATATACATATTTACAACCTCATTATATAAATGAGATTATATTTACAAGAATTAAAACCTAGTATTTCTCATTTTCATATGTAAATATACATATTTACAACCTCATTATATAAATGAGATTATATTTACAAGAATTAAAACCTAGTATTTCTCATTTTCATATGTTAATATGCATATGACAACCTCATTATATAAATGAGATTATATTTACAAGAATTAAAACCTAGTATTTCTCATTTTCATATGTAAATATACATATTTACAACCTCATTATATAAATGAGATTATATTTACAAGAATTAAAACCTAGTATTTCTCATTTTCATATGTAAATATACATATTTACAACCTCATTATATAAATGAGATTATATTTACAAGAATTAAAACCTAGTATTTCTCATTTTCATATGTAAATATACATATTTACAACCTCATTATATAAATGAGATTATATTTACAAGAATTAAAACCTAGTATTTCTCATTTTCATATGTTAATATGCATATGACAACCTCATTATATAAATGAGATTATATTTACAAGAATTAAAACCTAGTATTTCTCATTTTCATATGTAAATATACATATTTACAACCTCATTATATAAATGAGATTATATTTACAAGAATTAAAACCTAGTATTTCTCATTTTCATATGTAAATATACATATTTACAACCTCATTATATAAATGAGATTATATTTACAAGAATTAAAACCTAGTATTTCTCATTTTCATATGTAAATATACATATTTACAACCTCATTATATAAATGAGATTATATTTACAAGAATTAAAACCTAGTATTTCTCATTTTCATATGTTAATATGCATATGACAACCTCATTATATAAATGAGATTATATTTACAAGAATTAAAACCTAGTATTTCTCATTTTCATATGTAAATATACATATTTACAACCTCATTATATAAATGAGATTATATTTACAAGAATTAAAACCTAGTATTTCTCATTTTCATATGTAAATATACATATTTACAACCTCATTATATAAATGAGATTATATTTACAAGAATTAAAACCTAGTATTTCTCATTTTCATATGTAAATATACATATTACAACCTCATTATATAAATGAGATTATATTTACAAGAATTAAAACCTAGTATTTCTCATTTTCATATGTAAATATACATATTTACAACCTCATTATATAAATGAGATTATATTTACAAGAATTAAAACCTAGTATTTCTCATTTTCATATGTTAATATGCATATGACAACCTCATTATATAAATGAGATTATATTTACAAGAATTAAAACCTAGTATTTCTCATTTTCATATGTAAATATACATATTTACAACCTCATTATATAAATGAGATTATATTTACAAGAATTAAAACCTAGTATTTCTCATTTTCATATGTTAATATGCATATGACAACCTCATTATATAAATGAGATTATATTTACAAGAATTAAAACCTAGTATTTCTCATTTTCATATGTAAATATACATATTTACAACCTCATTATATAAATGAGATTATATTTACAAGAATTAAAACCTAGTATTTCTCATTTTCATATGTTAATATGCATATGACAACCTCATTATATAAATGAGATTATATTTACAAGAATTAAAACCTAGTATTTCTCATTTTCATATGTAAATATACATATTTACAACCTCATTATATAAATGAGATTATATTTACAAGAATTAAAACCTAGTATTTCTCATTTTCATATGTAAATATACATATTTACAACCTCATTATATAAATGAGATTATATTTACAAGAATTAAAACCTAGTATTTCTCATTTTCATATGTAATATACATATTTACAACCTCATTATATAAATGAGATTATATTTACAAGAATTAAAACCTAGTATTTCTCATTTTCATATGTAAATATACATATTTACAACCTCATTATATAAATGAGATTATATTTACAAGAATTAAAACCTAGTATTTCTCATTTTCATATGTTAATATGCATATGACAACCTCATTATATAAATGAGATTATATTTACAAGAATTAAAACCTAGTATTTCTCATTTTCATATGTAAATATACATATTTACAACCTCATTATATAAATGAGATTATATTTACAAGAATTAAAACCTAGTATTTCTCATTTTCATATGTTAATATGCATATGACAACCTCATTATATAAATGAGATTATATTTACAAGAATTAAAACCTAGTATTTCTCATTTTCATATGTAAATATACATATTTACAACCTCATTATATAAATGAGATTATATTTACAAGAATTAAAACCTAGTATTTCTCATTTTCATATGTTAATATGCATATGACAACCTCATTATATAAATGAGATTATATTTACAAGAATTAAAACCTAGTATTTCTCATTTTCATATGTAAATATACATATTTACAACCTCATTATATAAATGAGATTATATTTACAAGAATTAAAACCTAGTATTTCTCATTTTCATATGTAAATATACATATTTACAACCTCATTATATAAATGAGATTATATTTACAAGAATTAAAACCTAGTATTTCTCATTTTCATATGTTAATATACATATTACAACCTCATTATATAAATGAGATTATATTTACAAGAATTAAAACCTAGTATTTCTCATTTTCATATGTTAATATGCATATGACAACCTCATTATATAAATGAGATTATATTTACAAGAATTAAAACCTAGTATTTCTCATTTTCATATGTAAATATACATATTTACAACCTCATTATATAAATGAGATTATATTTACAAGAATTAAAACCTAGTATTTCTCATTTTCATATGTTAATATGCATATGACAACCTCATTATATAAATGAGATTATATTTACAAGAATTAAAACCTAGTATTTCTCATTTTCATATGTTAATATGCATATGACAACCTCATTATATAAATGAGATTATATTTACAAGAATTAAAACCTAGTATTTCTCATTTTCATATGTAAATATACATATTTACAACCTCATTATATAAATGAGATTATATTTACAAGAATTAAAACCTAGTATTTCTCATTTTCATATGTTAATATGCATATGACAACCTCATTATATAAATGAGATTATATTTACAAGAATTAAAACCTAGTATTTCTCATTTTCATATGTAAATATACATATTTACAACCTCATTATATAAATGAGATTATATTTACAAGAATTAAAACCTAGTATTTCTCATTTTCATATGTTAATATACATATTTACAACCTCATTATATAAATGAGATTATATTTACAAGAATTAAAACCTAGTATTTCTCATTTTCATATGTAAATATACATATTTACAACCTCATTATATAAATGAGATTATATTTACAAGAATTAAAACCTAGTATTTCTCATTTTCATATGTAAATATACATATTTACAACCTCATTATATAAATGAGATTATATTTACAAGAATTAAAACCTAGTATTTCTCATTTTCATATGTAAATATACATATTTACAACCTCATTATATAAATGAGATTATATTTACAAGAATTAAAACCTAGTATTTCTCATTTTCATATGTTAATATGCATATGACAACCTCATTATATAAATGAGATTATATTTACAAGAATTAAAACCTAGTATTTCTCATTTTCATATGTTAATATGCATATGACAACCTCATTATATAAATGAGATTATATTTACAAGAATTAAAACCTAGTATTTCTCATTTTCATATGTAAATATACATATTTACAACCTCATTATATAAATGAGATTATATTTACAAGAATTAAAACCTAGTATTTCTCATTTTCATATGTTAATATGCATATGACAACCTCATTATATAAATGAGATTATATTTACAAGAATTAAAACCTAGTATTTCTCATTTTCATATGTAAATATACATATTTACAACCTCATTATATAAATGAGATTATATTTACAAGAATTAAAACCTAGTATTTCTCATTTTCATATGTTAATATGCATATGACAACCTCATTATATAAATGAGATTATATTTACAAGAATTAAAACCTAGTATTTCTCATTTTCATATGTAAATATACATATTTACAACCTCATTATATAAATGAGATTATATTTACAAGAATTAAAACCTAGTATTTCTCATTTTCATATGTAAATATACATATTTACAACCTCATTATATAAATGAGATTATATTTACAAGAATTAAAACCTAGTATTTCTCATTTTCATATGTAAATATACATATTTACAACCTCATTATATAAATGAGATTATATTTACAAGAATTAAAACCTAGTATTTCTCATTTTCATATGTAAATATACATATTTACAACCTCATTATATAAATGAGATTATATTTACAAGAATTAAAACCTAGTATTTCTCATTTTCATATGTTAATATGCATATGACAACCTCATTATATAAATGAGATTATATTTACAAGAATTAAAACCTAGTATTTCTCATTTTCATATGTAAATATACATATTTACAACCTCATTATATAAATGAGATTATATTTACAAGAATTAAAACCTAGTATTTCTCATTTTCATATGTTAATATGCATATGACAACCTCATTATATAAATGAGATTATATTTACAAGAATTAAAACCTAGTATTTCTCATTTTCATATGTAATATACATATTTACAACCTCATTATATAAATGAGATTATATTTACAAGAATTAAAACCTAGTATTTCTCATTTTCATATGTTAATATGCATATGACAACCTCATTATATAAATGAGATTATATTTACAAGAATTAAAACCTAGTATTTCTCATTTTCATATGTAATATACATATTTACAACCTCATTATATAAATGAGATTATATTTACAAGAATTAAAACCTAGTATTTCTCATTTTCATATGTTAATATACATATTTACAACCTCATTATATAAATGAGATTATATTTACAAGAATTAAAACCTAGTATTTCTCATTTTCATATGTTAATATACATATTTACAACCTCATTATATAAATGAGATTATATTTACAAGAATTAAAACCTAGTATTTCTCATTTTCATATGTTAATATGCATATGACAACCTCATTATATAAATGAGATTATATTTACAAGAATTAAAACCTAGTATTTCTCATTTTCATATGTAATATACATATTTACAACCTCATTATATAAATGAGATTATATTTACAAGAATTAAAACCTAGTATTTCTCATTTTCATATGTTAATATGCATATGACAACCTCATTATATAAATGAGATTATATTTACAAGAATTAAAACCTAGTATTTCTCATTTTCATATGTTAATATGCATATGACAACCTCATTATATAAATGAGATTATATTTACAAGAATTAAAACCTAGTATTTCTCATTTTCATATGTAAATATACATATTTACAACCTCATTATATAAATGAGATTATATTTACAAGAATTAAAACCTAGTATTTCTCATTTTCATATGTTAATATACATATGACAACCTCATTATATAAATGAGATTATATTTACAAGAATTAAAACCTAGTATTTCTCATTTTCATATGTAAATATACATATTTACAACCTCATTATATAAATGAGATTATATTTACAAGAATTAAAACCTAGTATTTCTCATTTTCATATGTAAATATACATATTACAACCTCATTATATAAATGAGATTATATTTACAAGAATTAAAACCTAGTATTTCTCATTTTCATATGTAAATATACATATTTACAACCTCATTATATAAATGAGATTATATTTACAAGAATTAAAACCTAGTATTTCTCATTTTCATATGTAATATACATATTTACAACCTCATTATATAAATGAGATTATATTTACAAGAATTAAAACCTAGTATTTCTCATTTTCATATGTAAATATACATATTTACAACCTCATTATATAAATGAGATTATATTTACAAGAATTAAAACCTAGTATTTCTCATTTTCATATGTTAATATGCATATGACAACCTCATTATATAAATGAGATTATATTTACAAGAATTAAAACCTAGTATTTCTCATTTTCATATGTTAATATGCATATGACAACCTCATTATATAAATGAGATTATATTTACAAGAATTAAAACCTAGTATTTCTCATTTTCATATGTAAATATACATATTTACAACCTCATTATATAAATGAGATTATATTTACAAGAATTAAAACCTAGTATTTCTCATTTTCATATGTTAATATGCATATGACAACCTCATTATATAAATGAGATTATATTTACAAGAATTAAAACCTAGTATTTCTCATTTTCATATGTAAATATACATATTTACAACCTCATTATATAAATGAGATTATATTTACAAGAATTAAAACCTAGTATTTCTCATTTTCATATGTTAATATGCATATGACAACCTCATTATATAAATGAGATTATATTTACAAGAATTAAAACCTAGTATTTCTCATTTTCATATGTAAATATACATATTTACAACCTCATTATATAAATGAGATTATATTTACAAGAATTAAAACCTAGTATTTCTCATTTTCATATGTTAATATGCATATGACAACCTCATTATATAAATGAGATTATATTTACAAGAATTAAAACCTAGTATTTCTCATTTTCATATGTAAATATACATATTTACAACCTCATTATATAAATGAGATTATATTTACAAGAATTAAAACCTAGTATTTCTCATTTTCATATGTAAATATACATATTTACAACCTCATTATATAAATGAGATTATATTTACAAGAATTAAAACCTAGTATTTCTCATTTTCATATGTAAATATACATATTTACAACCTCATTATATAAATGAGATTATATTTACAAGAATTAAAACCTAGTATTTCTCATTTTCATATGTAAATATACATATTACAACCTCATTATATAAATGAGATTATATTTACAAGAATTAAAACCTAGTATTTCTCATTTTCATATGTTAATATACATATTTACAACCTCATTATATAAATGAGATTATATTTACAAGAATTAAAACCTAGTATTTCTCATTTTCATATGTTAATATGCATATGACAACCTCATTATATAAATGAGATTATATTTACAAGAATTAAAACCTAGTATTTCTCATTTTCATATGTTAATATACATATGACAACCTCATTATATAAATGAGATTATATTTACAAGAATTAAAACCTAGTATTTCTCATTTTCATATGTAAATATACATATTTACAACCTCATTATATAAATGAGATTATATTTACAAGAATTAAAACCTAGTATTTCTCATTTTCATATGTTAATATGCATATGACAACCTCATTATATAAATGAGATTATATTTACAAGAATTAAAACCTAGTATTTCTCATTTTCATATGTAAATATACATATTTACAACCTCATTATATAAATGAGATTATATTTACAAGAATTAAAACCTAGTATTTCTCATTTTCATATGTTAATATGCATATGACAACCTCATTATATAAATGAGATTATATTTACAAGAATTAAAACCTAGTATTTCTCATTTTCATATGTAAATATACATATTTACAACCTCATTATATAAATGAGATTATATTTACAAGAATTAAAACCTAGTATTTCTCATTTTCATATGTTAATATACATATTACAACCTCATTATATAAATGAGATTATATTTACAAGAATTAAAACCTAGTATTTCTCATTTTCATATGTAAATATACATATTTACAACCTCATTATATAAATGAGATTATATTTACAAGAATTAAAACCTAGTATTTCTCATTTTCATATGTAAATATACATATTTACAACCTCATTATATAAATGAGATTATATTTACAAGAATTAAAACCTAGTATTTCTCATTTTCATATGTAAATATACATATTTACAACCTCATTATATAAATGAGATTATATTTACAAGAATTAAAACCTAGTATTTCTCATTTTCATATGTTAATATGCATATGACAACCTCATTATATAAATGAGATTATATTTACAAGAATTAAAACCTAGTATTTCTCATTTTCATATGTAATATACATATGACAACCTCATTATATAAATGAGATTATATTTACAAGAATTAAAACCTAGTATTTCTCATTTTCATATGTAAATATACATATTTACAACCTCATTATATAAATGAGATTATATTTACAAGAATTAAAACCTAGTATTTCTCATTTTCATATGTTAATATGCATATGACAACCTCATTATATAAATGAGATTATATTTACAAGAATTAAAACCTAGTATTTCTCATTTTCATATGTAAATATACATATTTACAACCTCATTATATAAATGAGATTATATTTACAAGAATTAAAACCTAGTATTTCTCATTTTCATATGTTAATATGCATATGACAACCTCATTATATAAATGAGATTATATTTACAAGAATTAAAACCTAGTATTTCTCATTTTCATATGTAAATATACATATTTACAACCTCATTATATAAATGAGATTATATTTACAAGAATTAAAACCTAGTATTTCTCATTTTCATATGTAAATATACATATTACAACCTCATTATATAAATGAGATTATATTTACAAGAATTAAAACCTAGTATTTCTCATTTTCATATGTAATATACATATTTACAACCTCATTATATAAATGAGATTATATTTACAAGAATTAAAACCTAGTATTTCTCATTTTCATATGTAAATATACATATTTACAACCTCATTATATAAATGAGATTATATTTACAAGAATTAAAACCTAGTATTTCTCATTTTCATATGTTAATATACATATGACAACCTCATTATATAAATGAGATTATATTTACAAGAATTAAAACCTAGTATTTCTCATTTTCATATGTTAATATACATATGACAACCTCATTATATAAATGAGATTATATTTACAAGAATTAAAACCTAGTATTTCTCATTTTCATATGTAAATATACATATTTACAACCTCATTATATAAATGAGATTATATTTACAAGAATTAAAACCTAGTATTTCTCATTTTCATATGTTAATATGCATATGACAACCTCATTATATAAATGAGATTATATTTACAAGAATTAAAACCTAGTATTTCTCATTTTCATATGTAAATATACATATTTACAACCTCATTATATAAATGAGATTATATTTACAAGAATTAAAACCTAGTATTTCTCATTTTCATATGTAAATATACATATTTACAACCTCATTATATAAATGAGATTATATTTACAAGAATTAAAACCTAGTATTTCTCATTTTCATATGTTAATATACATATTTACAACCTCATTATATAAATGAGATTATATTTACAAGAATTAAAACCTAGTATTTCTCATTTTCATATGTTAATATGCATATGACAACCTCATTATATAAATGAGATTATATTTACAAGAATTAAAACCTAGTATTTCTCATTTTCATATGTAAATACATATTTACAACCTCATTATATAAATGAGATTATATTTACAAGAATTAAAACCTAGTATTTCTCATTTTCATATGTTAATATGCATATGACAACCTCATTATATAAATGAGATTATATTTACAAGAATTAAAACCTAGTATTTCTCATTTTCATATGTAAATATACATATTTACAACCTCATTATATAAATGAGATTATATTTACAAGAATTAAAACCTAGTATTTCTCATTTTCATATGTTAATATACATATGACAACCTCATTATATAAATGAGATTATATTTACAAGAATTAAAACCTAGTATTTCTCATTTTCATATGTAATATACATATTTACAACCTCATTATATAAATGAGATTATATTTACAAGAATTAAAACCTAGTATTTCTCATTTTCATATGTAAATATACATATTTACAACCTCATTATATAAATGAGATTATATTTACAAGAATTAAAACCTAGTATTTCTCATTTTCATATGTTAATATACATATGACAACCTCATTATATAAATGAGATTATATTTACAAGAATTAAAACCTAGTATTTCTCATTTTCATATGTAATATACATATTACAACCTCATTATATAAATGAGATTATATTTACAAGAATTAAAACCTAGTATTTCTCATTTTCATATGTAAATATACATATTTACAACCTCATTATATAAATGAGATTATATTTACAAGAATTAAAACCTAGTATTTCTCATTTTCATATGTTAATATACATATGACAACCTCATTATATAAATGAGATTATATTTACAAGAATTAAAACCTAGTATTTCTCATTTTCATATGTTAATATGCATATGACAACCTCATTATATAAATGAGATTATATTTACAAGAATTAAAACCTAGTATTTCTCATTTTCATATGTAAATATACATATTTACAACCTCATTATATAAATGAGATTATATTTACAAGAATTAAAACCTAGTATTTCTCATTTTCATATGTTAATATGCATATGACAACCTCATTATATAAATGAGATTATATTTAGAAGAATTAAAACCTAGTATTTCTCATTTTCATATGTAAATATACATATTTACAACCTCATTATATAAATGAGATTATATTTACAAGAATTAAAACCTAGTATTTCTCATTTTCATATGTTAATATGCATATGACAACCTCATTATATAAATGAGATTATATTTACAAGAATTAAAACCTAGTATTTCTCATTTTCATATGTAAATATACATATTTACAACCTCATTATATAAATGAGATTATATTTACAAGAATTAAAACCTAGTATTTCTCATTTTCATATGTAAATATACATATTTACAACCTCATTATATAAATGAGATTATATTTACAAGAATTAAAACCTAGTATTTCTCATTTTCATATGTAAATATACATATTTACAACCTCATTATATAAATGAGATTATATTTACAAGAATTAAAACCTAGTATTTCTCATTTTCATATGTAAATATACATATTTACAACCTCATTATATAAATGAGAATATATTTACAAGAATTAAAACCTAGTATTTCTCATTTTCATATGTAAATATACATATTTACAACCTCATTATATAAATGAGATTATATTTACAAGAATTAAAACCTAGTATTTCTCATTTTCATATGTAATATACATATGACAACCTCATTATATAAATGAGATTATATTTACAAGAATTAAAACCTAGTATTTCTCATTTTCATATGTTAATATGCATATGACAACCTCATTATATAAATGAGATTATATTTACAAGAATTAAAACCTAGTATTTCTCATTTTCATATGTAAATATACATATTTACAACCTCATTATATAAATGAGATTATATTTACAAGAATTAAAACCTAGTATTTCTCATTTTCATATGTTAATATGCATATGACAACCTCATTATATAAATGAGATTATATTTACAAGAATTAAAACCTAGTATTTCTCATTTTCATATGTAATATACATATTTACAACCTCATTATATAAATGAGATTATATTTACAAGAATTAAAAACCTAGTATTTCTCATTTTCATATGTTAATATGCATATGACAACCTCATTATATAAATGAGATTATATTTACAAGAATTAAAACCTAGTATTTCTCATTTTCATATGTAAATATACATATTTACAACCTCATTATATAAATGAGATTATATTTACAAGAATTAAAACCTAGTATTTCTCATTTTCATATGTTAATATACATATTTACAACCTCATTATATAAATGAGATTATATTTACAAGAATTAAAACCTAGTATTTCTCATTTTCATATGTAAATATACATATGACAACCTCATTATATAAATGAGATTATATTTACAAGAATTAAAACCTAGTATTTCTCATTTTCATATGTAAATATACATATTTACAACCTCATTATATAAATGAGATTATATTTACAAGAATTAAAACCTAGTATTTCTCATTTTCATATGTTAATATACATATTTACAACCTCATTATATAAATGAGAATATATTTACAAGAATTAAAACCTAGTATTTCTCATTTTCATATGTTAATATACATATTACAACCTCATTATATAAATGAGATTATATTTACAAGAATTAAAACCTAGTATTTCTCATTTTCATATGTTAATATGCATATGACAACCTCATTATATAAATGAGATTATATTTACAAGAATTAAAACCTAGTATTTCTCATTTTCATATGTAAATATACATATTTACAACCTCATTATATAAATGAGATTATATTTACAAGAATTAAAACCTAGTATTTCTCATTTTCATATGTTAATATGCATATGACAACCTCATTATATAAATGAGATTATATTTACAAGAATTAAAACCTAGTATTTCTCATTTTCATATGTAAATATACATATTTACAACCTCATTATATAAATGAGATTATATTTACAAGAATTAAAACCTAGTATTTCTCATTTTCATATGTTAATATGCATATGACAACCTCATTATATAAATGAGATTATATTTACAAGAATTAAAACCTAGTATTTCTCATTTTCATATGTAAATATACATATTTACAACCTCATTATATAAATGAGATTATATTTACAAGAATTAAAACCTAGTATTTCTCATTTTCATATGTAAATATACATATTACAACCTCATTATATAAATGAGATTATATTTACAAGAATTAAAACCTAGTATTTCTCATTTTCATATGTAAATATACATATTTACAACCTCATTATATAAATGAGATTATATTTACAAGAATTAAAACCTAGTATTTCTCATTTTCATATGTAAATATACATATTTACAACCTCATTATATAAATGAGATTATATTTACAAGAATTAAAACCTAGTATTTCTCATTTTCATATGTAAATATACATTTACAACCTCATTATATAAATGAGATTATATTTACAAGAATTAAAACCTAGTATTTCTCATTTTCATATGTTAATATGCATATGACAACCTCATTATATAAATGAGATTATATTTACAAGAATTAAAACCTAGTATTTCTCATTTTCATATGTTAATATACATATGACAACCTCATTATATAAATGAGATTATATTTACAAGAATTAAAACCTAGTATTTCTCATTTTCATATGTAAATATACATATTACAACCTCATTATATAAATGAGATTATATTTACAAGAATTAAAACCTAGTATTTCTCATTTTCATATGTTAATATACATATGACAACCTCATTATATAAATGAGATTATATTTACAAGAATTAAAACCTAGTATTTCTCATTTTCATATGTAATATACATATTTACAACCTCATTATATAAATGAGATTATATTTACAAGAATTAAAACCTAGTATTTCTCATTTTCATATGTTAATATGCATATGACAACCTCATTATATAAATGAGATTATATTTACAAGAATTAAAACCTAGTATTTCTCATTTTCATATGTTAATATACATATTACAACCTCATTATATAAATGAGATTATATTTACAAGAATTAAAACCTAGTATTTCTCATTTTCATATGTAAATATACATATTTACAACCTCATTATATAAATGGGATTATATTTACAAGAATTAAAACCTAGTATTTCTCATTTTCATATGTAAATATACATATTTACAACCTCATTATATAAATGAGATTATATTTACAAGAATTAAAACCTAGTATTTCTCATTTTCATATGTAAATATACATATTTACAACCTCATTATATAAATGAGATTATATTTACAAGAATTAAAACCTAGTATTTCTCATTTTCATATGTTAATATACATATGACAACCTCATTATATAAATGAGATTATATTTACAAGAATTAAAACCTAGTATTTCTCATTTTCATATGTAAATATACATATTTACAACCTCATTATATAAATGAGATTATATTTACAAGAATTAAAACCTAGTATTTCTCATTTTCATATGTTAATATGCATATGACAACCTCATTATATAAATGAGATTATATTTACAAGAATTAAAACCTAGTATTTCTCATTTTCATATGTAAATATACATATTACAACCTCATTATATAAATGAGATTATATTTACAAGAATTAAAACCTAGTATTTCTCATTTTCATATGTTAATATGCATATGACAACCTCATTATATAAATGAGATTATATTTACAAGAATTAAAACCTAGTATTTCTCATTTTCATATGTTAATATACATATTTACAACCTCATTATATAAATGAGATTATATTTACAAGAATTAAAACCTAGTCTTTCTCATTTTCATATGTTAATATGCATATGACAACCTCATTATATAAATGAGATTATATTTACAAGAATTAAAACCTAGTATTTCTCATTTTCATATGTTAATATGCATATTACAACCTCATTATATAAATGAGATTATATTTACAAGAATTAAAACCTAGTATTTCTCATTTTCATATGTTAATATACATATTTACAACCTCATTATATAAATGAGATTATATTTACAAGAATTAAAACCTAGTATTTCTCATTTTCATATGTTAATATACATATTTACAACCTCATTATATAAATGAGATTATATTTACAAGAATTAAAACCTAGTATTTCTCATTTTCATATGTAATATACATATTTACAACCTCATTATATAAATGAGATTATATTTACAAGAATTAAAACCTAGTATTTCTCATTTTCATATGTTAATATACATATTTACAACCTCATTATATAAATGAATTAGAGGATTATTAGGGGAAGAAGGCACAAACTCACGATTATATTTACAAGAATTAAAACCTAGTATTTCTCATTTTCATATGTAATATGCATATGACAACCTCATTATATAAATGAGATTATATTTACAAGAATTAAAACCTAGTATTTCTCATTTTCATATGTAAATATACATATTACAACCTCATTATATAAATGAGATTATATTTACAAGAATTAAAACCTAGTATTTCTCATTTTCATATGTTAATATACATATGACAACCTCATTATATAAATGAGATTATATTTACAAGAATTAAAACCTAGTATTTCTCATTTTCATATGTAAATATACATATTTACAACCTCATTATATAAATGAGATTATATTTACAAGAATTAAAACCTAGTATTTCTCATTTTCATATGTTAATATACATATTTACAACCTCATTATATAAATGAGATTATATTTACAAGAATTAAAACCTAGTATTTCTCATTTTCATATGTTAATATGCATATGACAACCTCATTATATAAATGAGATTATATTTACAAGAATTAAAACCTAGTATTTCTCATTTTCATATGTAAATATACATATTTACAACCTCATTATATAAATGAGATTATATTTACAAGAATTAAAACCTAGTATTTCTCATTTTCATATGTTAATATGGATATGACAACCTCATTATATAAATGAGATTATATTTACAAGAATTAAAACCTAGTATTTCTCATTTTCATATGTTAATATGCATATTACAACCTCATTATATAAATGAGATTATATTTACAAGAATTAAAACCTAGTATTTCTCATTTTCATATGTTAATATGCATAGACAACCTCATATATAAATGAGATTATATTTACAAGAATTTAAAACCTAGTATTTCTCATTTTCATATGTTAATATACATATTACAACCTCATTATATAAATGAGATTATATTTACAAGAATTAAAACCTAGTATTTCTCATTTTCATATGTAAATATACATATTTACAACCTCATTATATAAATGAGATTATATTTACAAGAATTAAAACCTAGTATTTCTCATTTTCATATGTTAATATGCATATGACAACCTCATTATATAAATGAGATTATATTTACAAGAATTAAAACCTAGTATTTCTCATTTTCATATGTAAATATACATATTTACAACCTCATTATATAAATGAGATTATATTTACAAGAATTAAACCCTAGTATTTCTCATTTTCATATGTTAATATGCATATGACAACCTCATTATATAAATGAGATTATATTTACAAGAATAAAAACCTAGTATTTCTCATTTCATATGTAATATACATATTTACAACCTCATTATATAAATGAGATTATATTTACAAGAATTAAAACCTAGTATTCTCATTTTCATATGTTAATATGCATATGACAACCTCATTATATAAATGAGATATATTTACAAGAATTAAAACCTAGTATTTCCATTTTCATATGTAAATATACATATTTACAACCTCATTATATAAATGAGATTATATTTACAAGAATTAAAACCTAATATTTTCATTTTCATATGTTAATATGCATATGACAACCTCATTATATAAATGAGATTATATTTACAAGAATTAAAACCTAGTATTTCTCATTTTCATATGTAAATATACATATTTACAACCTCATTATATAAATGAGATTATATTTACAAGAATTAAAACCTAGTATTTCTCATTTTCATATGTAAATATACATATTTACAACCTCATTATATAAATGAGATTATATTTACAAGAATTAAAACCTAGTATTTATCATTTTCATATGTTAATATCATATTACAACTCATTATATAAATGAATTATATTTACAAGAATTAAAACCTAGTATTTCTCATTTTCATATGTTAATATGCATATGACAACCTCATTATATAAATGAGATTATATTTACAAGAATTAAAACCTAGTATTTCTCATTTTCATATGTTAATATACATATTACAACCTCATTATATAAATGAGATTATATTTACAAGAATTAAAACCTAGTATTTCTCATTTTCATATGTAAATATACATATTTACAACCTCATTATATAAATGAGATTATATTTACAAGAATTAAAACTAGTATTTCTCATTTTCATATGTTAATATGCATATGACAACCTCATTATATAAATGAGATTATATTTAAAGAATTAAAACCTAGTATTTCTCATTTTATATGTAAATATACATATTTACAACCTCATTATATAAATGAGATTATATTTACAAGAATTAAAACCTAGTATTTCTCATTTCATATGTTAATATGCATATGACAACCTCATTATATAAATGAGATTATATTTACAAGAATTAAAACCTAGTATTTCTCATTTTCATATGTAAATATACATATTTACAACCTCATTATATAAATGAGATTATATTTACAAGAATTAAAACCTAGTATTTCTCATTTTCATATGTTAATATGCATATGACAACCTCATTATATAAATGAGATTATATTTACAAGAATTAAAACCTAGTATTTCTCATTTTCATATGTAAATATACATATTTACAACCTCATTATATAAATGAGATTATATTTACAAGAATTAAAACCTAGTATTCTCATTTTCATATGTTAATATGCATATGACAACCTCATTATATAATGAGATTATATTTACAAGAATTAAAACCTAGTATTTCTCATTTTCATATGTAAATATACATATTTACAACCTCATTATATAAAGGATTATATTTACAAGAATTAAAACCTAGTATTTCTCATTTCATATGTAAATATACATATTTACAACCTCATTATATAAATGAGATTATATTTACAAGAATTAAAACCTAGTATTTCTCATTTTCATATGTTAATATACATATTACAACCTCATTATATAAATGAGATTATATTTACAAGAATTAAAACCTAGTATTTCTCATTTTCATATGTAAATATACATATTTACAACCTCATTATATAAATGAGAATATATTTACAAGAATAAAACCTAGTATTTCTCATTTTCATATGTTAATATGCATATGACAACCTCATTATATAAATGAGATTATATTTACAAGAATTAAAACCTAGTATTTCTCATTTTCATATGTAAATATACATATTTACAACCTCATTATATAAATGAGATTATATTTACAAGAATTAAAACCTAGTCATTTCTCATTTTCATATGTTAATATGCATATGACAACCTCATTATATAAATGAGATTATATTTACAAGAATTAAAACCTAGTATTTCTCATTTTCATATGTTAATATACATATTTACAACCTCATTATATAAATGAGAATATTTACAAGAATTAAAACCTAGTATTTCTCATTTTCATATGTTAATATGCATATGACAACCTCATTATATAAATGAGATTATATTTACAAGAATTAAAACCTAGTATTTCTCATTTTCATATGTTAATATGCATATGACAACCTCATTATATAAATGAGATTATATTTACAAGAATTAAAACCTAGTATTTCTCATTTTCATATGTTAATATACATATTTACAACCTCATTATATAAATGAGATTATATTTACAAGAATTAAAACCTAGTATTTCTCATTTTCATATGTTAATATACATATTTACAACCTCATTATATAAATGAGATTATATTTACAAGAATTAAAACCTAGTATTTCTCATTTTCATATGTTAATATGCATATGACAACCTCATTATATAAATGAGATTAATTTACAAGAATAAACCTAGTATTTCTCATTTTCATATGTAAATATACATATTTACAACCTCATTATATAAATGAGATTATATTTACAAGAATTAAAACCTAGTATTCTATTTCATATGTTAATATGCATATGACAACCTCATTATATAAATGAGATTATATTTACAAGAATTAAAACCTAGTATTTCTCATTTTCATATGTTAATATGCATATTACAACCTCATTATATAAATGAGATTATATTTCCAAGAATTAAAACCTAGTATTTCTCATTTTCATATGTTAATATGCATATGACAACCTCATTATATAAATGAGATTATATTTACAAGAATTAAAACCTAGTATTTCTCATTTTCATATGTAAATATACATATTTACAACCTCATTATATAAATGAGATTATATTTACAAGAATTAAAACCTAGTATTTCTCATTTTCATATGTAAATATACATATTACAACCTCATTATATAAATGAGATTATATTTACAAGAATTAAAACCTAGTATTTCTCATTTTCATATGTTAATATACATATTTACAACCTCATTATATAAATGAGATTATATTTACAAGAATTAAAACCTAGTCTTTCTCATTTTCATATGTTAATATGCATATGACAACCTCATTATATAAATGAGATTATATTTACAAGAATTAAAACCTAGTATTTCTCATTTTCATATGTAAATATACATATTTACAACCTCATTATATAAATGAAATTATATTTACAAGAATTAAAACCTAGTATTTCTCATTTTCATATGTTAATATGCATATGACAACCTCATTATATAAATGAGATTATATTTACAAGAATTAAAACCTAGTATTTCTCATTTTAATATGTTAATATACATATGACAACCTCATTATATAAATGAGATTATATTTACAAGAATTAAAACCTAGTCTTTCTCATTTTCATATGTTAATATGCATATGACAACCTCATTATATAAATGAGATTATATTTACAAGAATTAAAACCTAGTATTTCTCATTTTCATATGTTAATATACATATTTACAACCTCATTATATAAATGAGATTATATTTACAAGAATTAAAACCTAGTATTTCTCATTTTCATATGTAAATATACATATTTACAACCTCATTAATAAATGAGATTATATTTACAAGAATTAAAACCTAGTATTTCTCATTTTCATATGTTAATATGCATATGACAACCTCATTATATAAATGAGATTATATTTACAAGAATTAAAACCTAGTATTTCTCATTTTCGTATGTAAATATACATATTTACAACCTCATTATATAAATGAGATTATATTTACAAAGATTAAAAACCTCGTATTTCTCATGTTTCGCTATGTTTAATTCATGCTATGACAAACCCATTATAAAATTGATGATATATTTAGAGAATTAAAACCTAGTATTTTCATCTTTCATATTAAATCTACATTTATATCAACCTCATTATATAAAATGGATTTATATTCCAAGAATTAAAACCTAGTATTTCTCATTTTCATATGTTAATATGCATATGACAACCTCATTATATAAATGAGATTATATTTACAAGAATTAAAACCTAGTATTTCTCATTTTCATATGTAAATATACATATTTACAACCTCATTATATAAATGAGATTATATTTACAAGAATTAAAACCTAGTATTTCTCATTTTCATATGTTAATATACATATGACAACCTCATTATATAAAATAAATGAGATTATATTTACAAGAATTAAAAACCTAGTATTTCTCATTTTCATATGTTAATATGCATATGACAACCTCATTATATAAATGAGATTATATTTACAAGAATTAAAACCTAGTATTTCTCATTTTCATATGTTAATATACATATGACAACTCATTATATAAATGAGATTATATTTACAAGAATTTAAAACCTAGTATTTCTCATTTTCATATGTTAATATACATATTTACAACCTCATTATATAAATGAGATTATATTTACAAGAATTAAAACCTAGTATTTCTCATTTTCATATGTAAAATACATATTACAACCTCATTATATAAATGAGATATATTTACAAGAATTAAAACCTAGTATTTCTCATTTTCATATGTTAATATGCATATGACAACCTCATTATATAAATGAGATTATATTTACAAGAATTAAAACCTAGTATTTCTCATTTTCATATGTAATATGCATATGAACAACCTCATTATATAAATGAGATTATATTTACAAGAATTAAAACCTAGTATTTCTCATTTTCATATGTTAATATGCATATGACAACCTCATTATATAATGAGATTATATTTACAAGAATTAAAACCTAGTATTTCTCATTTTCATATGTAAATATACATATTTACAACCTCATTATATAAATGAGATTATATTTACAAGAATTAAAACCTAGTATTTCTCATTTTCATATGTTAATATACATATTTACAACCTCATTATATAAATGAGATTATATTTACAAGAATTAAACCTAGTATTTCTCATTTTCATAGTTAATATACATATTTACAACCTCATTATATAAATGAGATTATATTTACAAGAATTAAAACCTAGTCTTTCTCATTTTCATATGTTAATATGCATATGACAACCTCATTATATAAATGAGATTATATTTACAAGAATTAAAACCTAGTATTTCTCATTTTCATATGTAAATATACATATTTACAACCTCATTATATAAATGAGATTATATTTACCAAGAATTAAAACCTAGTATTTCTCATTTTCATATGTTAATATACATATTGACAACCTCATTATATAAATGAGATTATATTTACAAGAATTAAAACCTAGTATTTCTCATTTTCATATGTTAATATACATATGACAACCTCATTATATAAATGAGATTATATTTACAAGAATTAAAACCTAGTATTTCCCATTTTCATATGTAAATATACCTATTTACAACCTCATTATATAAATGAGATTATATTTACAAGAATTAAAACCTAGTATTTCTCATTTTCATATGTTAATATACATATTACAACCTCATTATATAAATGAGTTATATTTACAAGAATTAAAACCTAGTATTTCTCATTTTCATATGTTAATATACATATTTACAACCTCATTATATAAATGAGATTATATTTACAAGAATTAAAACCTAGTCTTTCTCATTTTCATATGTTAATATGCATATGACAACCTCATTATATAAATGAGATTATATTTACAAGAATTAAAACCTAGTATTTCTCATTTTCATATGTAAATATACATATTTACAACCTCATTATATAAATGAGATTATATTTACAAGAATTAAAACCTAGTCTTTCTCATTTTCATATGTTAATATGCATATGACAACCTCATATATAAATGAGGAATATTTACAAGAATTAAAACCTAGTATTTCTCATTTTCATATGTTAATATGCATATTTACCAACCTCATTATATAAATGAGATTATATTTACAAGAATTAAAACCTAGTATTTCTCATTTTCATATGTTAATATGCATATGACAACCTCATTATATAAATGAGATTATATTTACAAGAATTAAAACCTAGTATTTCTCATTTCATATGTAAATATACATATTTACAACCTCATTATATAAATGAGATTATATTTACAAGAATTAAAACCTAGTATTTCTCATTTTCATATGTTAATATGCATATGACAACCTCATTATATAAATGAGATTATATTTACAAGAATTAAAACCTAGTATTTCTCATTTTCATATGTAAATATACATATTTACAACCTCATTATATAAATGAGATTATATTTACAAGAATTAAAACCTAGTATTTCTCATTTTCATATGTAATATACATATTTACAACCTCATTATATAAATGAGATTATATTTACAAGAATTAAAACCTAGTATTTCTCATTTTCATATGTTAATATACATATGACAACCTCATTATATAAATGAGATTATATTTACAAGAATTAAAACCTAGTATTTCTCATTTTCATATGTTAATATACATATTTACAACCTCATTATATAAATGAGATTATATTTACAAGAATTAAAACCTAGTATTTCTCATTTTCATATGTTAATATGCATATGACAACCTCATTATATAAATGAGATTATATTTACAAGAATTAAAACCTAGTATTTCTCATTTTCATATGTTATACATATTTACAACCTCATTATATAAATGAGATTATATTTACAAGAATTAAAACCTAGTATTTCTCATTTTCATATGTAATATACATATTTACAACCTCATTATATAAATGAGATTATATTTACAAGAATTAAAACCTAGTATTTCTCATTTTCATATGTAAATATACATATGACAACCTCATTATATAAATGAGATTATATTTACAAGAATTAAAACCTAGTATTTCTCATTTTCATATGTTAATATACATATTTACAACCTCATTATATAAATGAGATTATATTTACAAGAATTAAAACCTAGTATTTCTCATTTTCATATGTAATATGCATATCACAACCTCATTATATAAATGAGATTATATTTGCAAGAATTAAAACCTAGTATTTCTCATTTTCATATGTTAATATACATATTTACAACCTCATTATATAAATGAGATTATATTTACAAGAATTAAAACCTAGTATTTCTCATTTTCATATGTAAATATACATATGACAACCTCATTATATAAATGAGATTATATTTACAAGAATTAAAACCTAGTATTTCTCATTTTCATATGTTAATATACATATTACAACCTCATTATATAAATGAGATTATATTTACAAGAATTAAAACCTAGTATTTCTCATTTTCATATGTTAATATGCATATGACAACCTCATTATATAAATGAGATTATATTTACAAGAATTAAAACCTAGTATTTCTCATTTTCATATGTAATATACATATTACAACCTCATTATATAAATGAGATTATATTTACAAGAATTAAAACCTAGTATTTCTCATTTTCATATGTTAATATACATATAACAACCTCATTATATAAATGAGATTATATTTACAAGAATTAAAACCTAGTATTTCTCATTTTCATATGTAATATACATATTTACAACCTCATTATATAAATGAGATTATATTTACAAGAATTAAAACCTAGTATTTCTCATTTTCATATGTTAATATCCATATGACAACCTCATTATATAAATGAGATTATATTTACAAGAATTAAAACCTAGTATTTCTCATTTTCATATGTTAATATGCATATTACAACCTCATTATATAAATGAGATTATATTTACAAGAATTAAAACCTAGTATTTCTCATTTCATATGTTAATATGCATATGACAACCTCATTATATAAATGAGATTATATTTACAAGAATTAAAACCTAGTATTTCTCATTTTCATATGTAAATATACATATTTACAACCTCATTATATAAATGAGATTATATTTACAAGAATTAAAACCTAGTATTTCTCATTTTCATATGTAAATATACATATTTACAACCTCATTATATAAATGAGATTATATTTACAAGAATTAAAACCTAGTATTTCTCATTTTCATATGTAATATACATATTTACAACCTCATTATATAAATGAGATTATATTTACAAGAATTAAAACCTAGTATTTCTCATTTTCATATGTTAATATGCATATGACAACCTCATTATATAAATGAGATTATATTTACAAGAATTAAAACCTAGTATTTCTCATTTTCATATGTAAATATACATATTTACAACCTCATTATATAAATGAGATTATATTTACAAGAATTAAAACCTAGTATTTCTCATTTTCATATGTTAATATGCATATGACAACCTCATTATATAAATGAGATTATATTTACAAGAATTAAAACCTAGTATTTCTCATTTTCATATGTTAATATGCATATGACAACCTCATTATATAAATGAGATTATATTTACAAGAATTAAAACCTAGTATTTCTCATTTTCATATGTAAATATACATATTACAACCTCATTATATAAATGAGATTATATTTACAAGAATTAAAACCTAGTATTTCTCATTTTCATATGTAAATATACATTTACAACCTCATTATATAAATGAGATTATATTTACAAGAATTAAAACCTAGTATTTCTCATTTTCATATGTAATATACATATTTACAACCTCATTATATATGAGATTATATTTACAAGAATTAAAACCTAGTCTTTCTCATTTTCATATGTTAATATGCATATGACAACCTCATTATATAAATGAGATTATATTTACAAGAATTAAAACCTAGTATTTCTCATTTTCATATGTAAATATACATATTTACAACCTCATTATATAAATGAGATTATATTTACAAGAATTAAAACCTAGTCTTTCTCATTTTCATATGTTAATATGCATATGACAACCTCATTATATAAATGAGATTATATTTACAAGAATTAAAACCTAGTATTTCTCATTTTCATATGTTAATATACATATTACAACCTCATTATATAAATGAGATTATATTTACAAGAATTAAAACCTAGTATTTCTCATTTTCATATGTTAATATGCATATGACAACCTCATTATATAAATGAGATTATATTTACAAGAATTAAAACCTAGTATTTCTCATTTTCATATGTAAATATACATATTTACAACCTCATTATATAAATGAGATTATATTTACAAGAATTAAAACCTAGTATTTCTCATTTTCATATGTAATATACATATGACAACCTCATTATATAAATGAGATTATATTTACAAGAATTAAAACCTAGTATTTCTCATTTTCATATGTAAATATACATATTTACAACCTCATTATATAAATGAGATTATATTTACAAGAATTAAAACCTAGTATTTCTCATTTTCATATGTTAATATACATATTTACAACCTCATTATATAAATGAGATTATATTTACAAGAATTAAAACCTAGTATTTCTCATTTTCATATGTAAATATACATATGACAACCTCATTATATAAATGAGATTATATTTACAAGAATTAAAACCTAGTATTTCTCATTTTCATATGTTAATATACATATTACAACCTCATTATATAAATGAGATTATATTTACAAGAATTAAAACCTAGTATTTCTCATTTTCATATGTAATATGCATATGACAACCTCATTATATAAATGAGATTATATTTACAAGAATTAAAACCTAGTATTTCTCATTTTCATATGTTAATATACATATTTACAACCTCATTATATAAATGAGATTATATTTACAAGAATTAAAACCTAGTATTTCTCATTTTCATATGTTAATATACATATTTACAACCTCATTATATAAATGAGATTATATTTACAAGAATTAAAACCTAGTATTTCTCATTTTCATATGTTAATATACATATGACAACCTCATTATATAAATGAGATTATATTTACAAGAATTAAAACCTAGTATTTCTCATTTTCATATGTAAATATATATTACAACCTCATTATATAAATGAGATTATATTTACAAGAATTAAAACCTAGTATTTCTCATTTTCATATGTAAATATACATATTTACAACCTCATTATATAAATGAGATTATATTTACAAGAATTAAAACCTAGTATTTCTCATTTTCATATGTTAATATACATATTACAACCTCATTATATAAATGAGATTATATTTACAAGAATTAAAACCTAGTATTTCTCATTTTCATATGTTAATATACATATTTACAACCTCATTATATAAATGAGATTATATTTACAAGAATTAAAACCTAGTATTTCTCATTTTCATATGTTAATATACATATTTACAACCTCATTATATAAATGAGATTATATTTACAAGAATTAAAACCTAGTATTTCTCATTTTCATATGTTAATATACATATTTACAACCTCATTATATAAATGAGATTATATTTACAAGAATTAAAACCTAGTATTTCTCATTTTCATATGTTAATATACATATTTACAACCTCATTATATAAATGAGATTATATTTACAAGAATTAAAACCTAGTATTTCTCATTTTCATATGTAAATATACATATTTACAACCTCATTATATAAATGAGATTATATTTACAAGAATTAAAACCTAGTATTTCTCATTTTCATATGTTAATATACATATTTACAACCTCATTATATAAATGAGATTATATTTACAAGAATTAAAACCTAGTATTTCTCATTTTCATATGTTAATATACATATGACAACCTCATTATATAAATGAGATTATATTTACAAGAATTAAAACCTAGTATTTCTCATTTTCATATGTAATATACATATTTACAACCTCATTATATAAATGAGATTATATTTACAAGAATTAAAACCTAGTATTTCTCATTTTCATATGTAAATATACATATTTACAACCTCATTATATAAATGAGATTATATTTACAAGAATTAAAACCTAGTATTTCTCATTTTCATATGTAAATATACATATGACAACCTCATTATATAAATGAGATTATATTTACAAGAATTAAAACCTAGTATTTCTCATTTTCATATGTTAATATACATATTACAACCTCATTATATAAATGAGATTATATTTACAAGAATTAAAACCTAGTATTTCTCATTTTCATATGTTAATATACATATGACAACCTCATTATATAAATGAGATTATATTTACAAGAATTAAAACCTAGTATTTCTCATTTTCATATGTAATATACATATTTACAACCTCATTATATAAATGAGATTATATTTACAAGAATTAAAACCTAGTATTTCTCATTTTCATATGTTAATATACATATGACAACCTCATTATATAAATGAGATTATATTTACAAGAATTAAAACCTAGTATTTCTCATTTTCATATGTTAATATACATATGACAACCTCATTATATAAATGAGATTATATTTACAAGAATTAAAACCTAGTATTTCTCATTTTCATATGTTAATATACATATGACAACCTCATTATATAAATGAGATTATATTTACAAGAATTAAAACCTAGTATTTCTCATTTTCATATGTAATATACATATTTACAACCTCATTATATAAATGAGATTATATTTACAAGAATTAAAACCTAGTATTTCTCATTTTCATATGTTAATATGCATATGACAACCTCATTATATAAATGAGATTATATTTACAAGAATTAAAACCTAGTATTTCTCATTTTCATATGTAAATATACATATTTACAACCTCATTATATAAATGAGATTATATTTACAAGAATTAAAACCTAGTATTTCTCATTTTCATATGTTAATATACATATTTACAACCTCATTATATAAATGAGATTATATTTACAAGAATTAAAACCTAGTATTTCTCATTTTCATATGTTAATATACATATGACAACCTCATTATATAAATGAGATTATATTTACAAGAATTAAAACCTAGTATTTCTCATTTTCATATGTTAATATACATATTTACAACCTCATTATATAAATGAGATTATATTTACAAGAATTAAAACCTAGTATTTCTCATTTTCATATGTTAATATGCATATGACAACCTCATTATATAAATGAGATTATATTTACAAGAATTAAAACCTAGTATTTCTCATTTTCATATGTTAATATACATATTACAACCTCATTATATAAATGAGATTATATTTACAAGAATTAAAACCTAGTATTTCTCATTTTCATATGTTAATATACATATTTACAACCTCATTATATAAATGAGATTATATTTACAAGAATTAAAACCTAGTATTTCTCATTTTCATATGTTAATATGCATATGACAACCTCATTATATAAATGAGATTATATTTACAAGAATTAAAACCTAGTATTTCTCATTTTCATATGTAAATATACATATTTACAACCTCATTATATAAATGAGATTATATTTACAAGAATTAAAACCTAGTATTTCTCATTTTCATATGTTAATATACATATTTACAACCTCATTATATAAATGAGATTATATTTACAAGAATTAAAACCTAGTATTTCTCATTTTCATATGTTAATATACATATTACAACCTCATTATATAAATGAGATTATATTTACAAGAATTAAAACCTAGTATTTCTCATTTTCATATGTTAATATACATATGACAACCTCATTATATAAATGAGATTATATTTACAAGAATTAAAACCTAGTATTTCTCATTTTCATATGTAAATATACATATTTACAACCTCATTATATAAATGAGATTATATTTACAAGAATTAAAACCTAGTATTTCTCATTTTCATATGTTAATATACATATTTACAACCTCATTATATAAATGAGATTATATTTACAAGAATTAAAACCTAGTATTTCTCATTTTCATATGTAATATACATATTACAACCTCATTATATAAATGAGATTATATTTACAAGAATTAAAACCTAGTATTTCTCATTTTCATATGTAATATACATATTACAACCTCATTATATAAATGAGATTATATTTACAAGAATTAAAACCTAGTATTTCTCATTTTCATATGTTAATATACATATTTACAACCTCATTATATAAATGAGATTATATTTACAAGAATTAAAACCTAGTATTTCTCATTTTCATATGTAAATATACATATGACAACCTCATTATATAAATGAGATTATATTTACAAGAATTAAAACCTAGTATTTCTCATTTTCATATGTTAATATGCATATGACAACCTCATTATATAAATGAGATTATATTTACAAGAATTAAAACCTAGTATTTCTCATTTTCATATGTAAATATACATATTTACAACCTCATTATATAAATGAGATTATATTTACAAGAATTAAAACCTAGTATTTCTCATTTTCATATGTAAATATACATATTTACAACCTCATTATATAAATGAGATTATATTTACAAGAATTAAAACCTAGTATTTCTCATTTTCATATGTTAATATACATATTTACAACCTCATTATATAAATGAGATTATATTTACAAGAATTAAAACCTAGTATTTCTCATTTTCATATGTTAATATGCATATGACAACCTCATTATATAAATGAGATTATATTTACAAGAATTAAAACCTAGTATTTCTCATTTTCATATGTAAATATACATATTTACAACCTCATTATATAAATGAGATTATATTTACAAGAATTAAAACCTAGTATTTCTCATTTTCATATGTTAATATGCATATGACAACCTCATTATATAAATGAGATTATATTTACAAGAATTAAAACCTAGTATTTCTCATTTTCATATGTTAATATACATATTTACAACCTCATTATATAAATGAGATTATATTTACAAGAATTAAAACCTAGTATTTCTCATTTTCATATGTTAATATGCATATGACAACCTCATTATATAAATGAGATTATATTTACAAGAATTAAAACCTAGTATTTCTCATTTTCATATGTAAATATACATATTTACAACCTCATTATATAAATGAGATTATATTTACAAGAATTAAAACCTAGTATTTCTCATTTTCATATGTTAATATGCATATGACAACCTCATTATATAAATGAGATTATATTTACAAGAATTAAAACCTAGTATTTCTCATTTTCATATGTAAATATACATATTTACAACCTCATTATATAAATGAGATTATATTTACAAGAATTAAAACCTAGTATTTCTCATTTTCATATGTAATATACATATTACAACCTCATTATATAAATGAGATTATATTTACAAGAATTAAAACCTAGTATTTCTCATTTTCATATGTTAATATACATATGACAACCTCATTATATAAATGAGATTATATTTACAAGAATTAAAACCTAGTATTTCTCATTTTCATATGTTAATATACATATTTACAACCTCATTATATAAATGAGATTATATTTACAAGAATTAAAACCTAGTATTTCTCATTTTCATATGTTAATATACATATGACAACCTCATTATATAAATGAGATTATATTTACAAGAATTAAAACCTAGTATTTCTCATTTTCATATGTTAATATACATATTTACAACCTCATTATATAAATGAGATTATATTTACAAGAATTAAAACCTAGTATTTCTCATTTTCATATGTAAATATACATATTTACAACCTCATTATATAAATGAGATTATATTTACAAGAATTAAAACCTAGTATTTCTCATTTTCATATGTTAATATACATATGACAACCTCATTATATAAATGAGATTATATTTACAAGAATTAAAACCTAGTATTTCTCATTTTCATATGTAAATATACATATTTACAACCTCATTATATAAATGAGATTATATTTACAAGAATTAAAACCTAGTATTTCTCATTTTCATATGTAAATATACATATTTACAACCTCATTATATAAATGAGATTATATTTACAAGAATTAAAACCTAGTATTTCTCATTTTCATATGTTAATATGCATATGACAACCTCATTATATAAATGAGATTATATTTACAAGAATTAAAACCTAGTATTTCTCATTTTCATATGTTAATATACATATTTACAACCTCATTATATAAATGAGATTATATTTACAAGAATTAAAACCTAGTATTTCTCATTTTCATATGTTAATATACATATTTACAACCTCATTATATAAATGAGATTATATTTACAAGAATTAAAACCTAGTATTTCTCATTTTCATATGTAAATATACATATTTACAACCTCATTATATAAATGAGATTATATTTACAAGAATTAAAACCTAGTATTTCTCATTTTCATATGTTAATATACATATGACAACCTCATTATATAAATGAGATTATATTTACAAGAATTAAAACCTAGTATTTCTCATTTTCATATGTTAATATACATATTTACAACCTCATTATATAAATGAGATTATATTTACAAGAATTAAAACCTAGTATTTCTCATTTTCATATGTTAATATACATATTACAACCTCATTATATAAATGAGATTATATTTACAAGAATTAAAACCTAGTATTTCTCATTTTCATATGTAATATACATATTACAACCTCATTATATAAATGAGATTATATTTACAAGAATTAAAACCTAGTATTTCTCATTTTCATATGTTAATATGCATATGACAACCTCATTATATAAATGAGATTATATTTACAAGAATTAAAACCTAGTATTTCTCATTTTCATATGTTAATATACATATTTACAACCTCATTATATAAATGAGATTATATTTACAAGAATTAAAACCTAGTATTTCTCATTTTCATATGTAAATATACATATTACAACCTCATTATATAAATGAGATTATATTTACAAGAATTAAAACCTAGTATTTCTCATTTTCATATGTAAATATACATATTTACAACCTCATTATATAAATGAGATTATATTTACAAGAATTAAAACCTAGTATTTCTCATTTTCATATGTTAATATACATATTTACAACCTCATTATATAAATGAGATTATATTTACAAGAATTAAAACCTAGTATTTCTCATTTTCATATGTTAATATACATATGACAACCTCATTATATAAATGAGATTATATTTACAAGAATTAAAACCTAGTATTTCTCATTTTCATATGTTAATATACATATTTACAACCTCATTATATAAATGAGATTATATTTACAAGAATTAAAACCTAGTATTTCTCATTTTCATATGTTAATATACATATGACAACCTCATTATATAAATGAGATTATATTTACAAGAATTAAAACCTAGTATTTCTCATTTTCATATGTTAATATACATATTTACAACCTCATTATATAAATGAGATTATATTTACAAGAATTAAAACCTAGTATTTCTCATTTTCATATGTAAATATACATATGACAACCTCATTATATAAATGAGATTATATTTACAAGAATTAAAACCTAGTATTTCTCATTTTCATATGTTAATATACATATTTACAACCTCATTATATAAATGAGATTATATTTACAAGAATTAAAACCTAGTATTTCTCATTTTCATATGTTAATATACATATTACAACCTCATTATATAAATGAGATTATATTTACAAGAATTAAAACCTAGTATTTCTCATTTTCATATGTTAATATACATATTTACAACCTCATTATATAAATGAGATTATATTTACAAGAATTAAAACCTAGTATTTCTCATTTTCATATGTTAATATGCATATGACAACCTCATTATATAAATGAGATTATATTTACAAGAATTAAAACCTAGTATTTCTCATTTTCATATGTTAATATACATATTTACAACCTCATTATATAAATGAGATTATATTTACAAGAATTAAAACCTAGTATTTCTCATTTTCATATGTTAATATACATATTTACAACCTCATTATATAAATGAGATTATATTTACAAGAATTAAAACCTAGTATTTCTCATTTTCATATGTTAATATACATATTACAACCTCATTATATAAATGAGATTATATTTACAAGAATTAAAACCTAGTATTTCTCATTTTCATATGTAAATATACATATTTACAACCTCATTATATAAATGAGATTATATTTACAAGAATTAAAACCTAGTATTTCTCATTTTCATATGTTAATATGCATATGACAACCTCATTATATAAATGAGATTATATTTACAAGAATTAAAACCTAGTATTTCTCATTTTCATATGTAAATATACATATTTACAACCTCATTATATAAATGAGATTATATTTACAAGAATTAAAACCTAGTATTTCTCATTTTCATATGTTAATATACATATGACAACCTCATTATATAAATGAGATTATATTTACAAGAATTAAAACCTAGTATTTCTCATTTTCATATGTAAATATACATATTTACAACCTCATTATATAAATGAGATTATATTTACAAGAATTAAAACCTAGTATTTCTCATTTTCATATGTTAATATACATATTTACAACCTCATTATATAAATGAGATTATATTTACAAGAATTAAAACCTAGTATTTCTCATTTTCATATGTAAATATACATATTACAACCTCATTATATAAATGAGATTATATTTACAAGAATTAAAACCTAGTATTTCTCATTTTCATATGTTAATATACATATTTACAACCTCATTATATAAATGAGATTATATTTACAAGAATTAAAACCTAGTATTTCTCATTTTCATATGTTAATATACATATTACAACCTCATTATATAAATGAGATTATATTTACAAGAATTAAAACCTAGTATTTCTCATTTTCATATGTTAATATGCATATTACAACCTCATTATATAAATGAGATTATATTTACAAGAATTAAAACCTAGTATTTCTCATTTTCATATGTTAATATGCATATTACAACCTCATTATATAAATGAGATTATATTTACAAGAATTAAAACCTAGTATTTCTCATTTTCATATGTTTATACATATTTACAACCTCATTATATAAATGAGATTATATTTACAAGAATTAAAACCTAGTATTTCTCATTTTCATATGTTAATATACATATTTACAACCTCATTATATAAATGAGATTATATTTACAAGAATTAAAACCTAGTATTTCTCATTTTCATATGTTAATATACATATTACAACCTCATTATATAAATGAGATTATATTTACAAGAATTAAAACCTAGTATTTCTCATTTTCATATGTTAATATACATATTTACAACCTCATTATATAAATGAGATTATATTTACAAGAATTAAAACCTAGTATTTCTCATTTTCATATGTTAATATACATATTACAACCTCATTATATAAATGAGATTATATTTACAAGAATTAAAACCTAGTATTTCTCATTTTCATATGTAATATACATATTTACAACCTCATTATATAAATGAGATTATATTTACAAGAATTAAAACCTAGTATTTCTCATTTTCATATGTAATATACATATGACAACCTCATTATATAAATGAGATTATATTTACAAGAATTAAAACCTAGTATTTCTCATTTTCATATGTTAATATACATATTTACAACCTCATTATATAAATGAGATTATATTTACAAGAATTAAAACCTAGTATTTCTCATTTTCATATGTAAATATACATATTTACAACCTCATTATATAAATGAGATTATATTTACAAGAATTAAAACCTAGTATTTCTCATTTTCATATGTTAATATACATATTACAACCTCATTATATAAATGAGATTATATTTACAAGAATTAAAACCTAGTATTTCTCATTTTCATATGTAAATATACATATTTACAACCTCATTATATAAATGAGATTATATTTACAAGAATTAAAACCTAGTATTTCTCATTTTCATATGTTAATATACATATTTACAACCTCATTATATAAATGAGATTATATTTACAAGAATTAAAACCTAGTATTTCTCATTTTCATATGTTAATATACATATTACAACCTCATTATATAAATGAGATTATATTTACAAGAATTAAAACCTAGTATTTCTCATTTTCATATGTAAATATGCATATTACAACCTCATTATATAAATGAGATTATATTTACAAGAATTAAAACCTAGTATTTCTCATTTTCATATGTAAATATACATATTTACAACCTCATTATATAAATGAGATTATATTTACAAGAATTAAAACCTAGTATTTCTCATTTTCATATGTTAATATGCATATGACAACCTCATTATATAAATGAGATTATATTTACAAGAATTAAAACCTAGTATTTCTCATTTTCATATGTAAATATACATATTTACAACCTCATTATATAAATGAGATTATATTTACAAGAATTAAAACCTAGTATTTCTCATTTTCATATGTTAATATACATATTACAACCTCATTATATAAATGAGATTATATTTACAAGAATTAAAACCTAGTATTTCTCATTTTCATATGTAAATATACATATTACAACCTCATTATATAAATGAGATTATATTTACAAGAATTAAAACCTAGTATTTCTCATTTTCATATGTAAATACATATTTACAACCTCATTATATAAATGAGATTATATTTACAAGAATTAAAACCTAGTATTTCTCATTTTCATATGTTAATATACATATTACAACCTCATTATATAAATGAGATTATATTTACAAGAATTAAAACCTAGTATTTCTCATTTTCATATGTAAATATACATATTTACAACCTCATTATATAAATGAGATTATATTTACAAGAATTAAAACCTAGTATTTCTCATTTTCATATGTTAATATACATATGACAACCTCATTATATAAATGAGATTATATTTACAAGAATTAAAACCTAGTATTTCTCATTTTCATATGTAATATACATATTTACAACCTCATTATATAAATGAGATTATATTTACAAGAATTAAAACCTAGTATTTCTCATTTTCATATGTAATATGCATATTACAACCTCATTATATAAATGAGATTATATTTACAAGAATTAAAACCTAGTATTTCTCATTTTCATATGTTAATATACATATTTACAACCTCATTATATAAATGAGATTATATTTACAAGAATTAAAACCTAGTATTTCTCATTTTCATATGTTAATATACATATGACAACCTCATTATATAAATGAGATTATATTTACAAGAATTAAAACCTAGTATTTCTCATTTTCATATGTAATATACATATTTACAACCTCATTATATAAATGAGATTATATTTACAAGAATTAAAACCTAGTATTTCTCATTTTCATATGTAAATATACATATTTACAACCTCATTATATAAATGAGATTATATTTACAAGAATTAAAACCTAGTATTTCTCATTTTCATATGTAAATATACATATTACAACCTCATTATATAAATGAGATTATATTTACAAGAATTAAAACCTAGTATTTCTCATTTTCATATGTTAATATACATATTACAACCTCATTATATAAATGAGATTATATTTACAAGAATTAAAACCTAGTATTTCTCATTTTCATATGTTAATATGCATATTACAACCTCATTATATAAATGAGATTATATTTACAAGAATTAAAACCTAGTATTTCTCATTTTCATATGTAAATATACATATTTACAACCTCATTATATAAATGAGATTATATTTACAAGAATTAAAACCTAGTATTTCTCATTTTCATATGTTAATATACATATTTACAACCTCATTATATAAATGAGATTATATTTACAAGAATTAAAACCTAGTATTTCTCATTTTCATATGTAAATATACATATTTACAACCTCATTATATAAATGAGATTATATTTACAAGAATTAAAACCTAGTATTTCTCATTTTCATATGTTAATATCATATTTACAACCTCATTATATAAATGAGATTATATTTACAAGAATTAAAACCTAGTATTTCTCATTTTCATATGTAAATATACATATTTACAACCTCATTATATAAATGAGATTATATTTACAAGAATTAAAACCTAGTATTTCTCATTTTCATATGTTAATATGCATATGACAACCTCATTATATAAATGAGATTATATTTACAAGAATTAAAACCTAGTATTTCTCATTTTCATATGTAAATATACATATTACAACCTCATTATATAAATGAGATTATATTTACAAGAATTAAAACCTAGTATTTCTCATTTTCATATGTTAATATACATATTACAACCTCATTATATAAATGAGATTATATTTACAAGAATTAAAACCTAGTATTTCTCATTTTCATATGTAAATATACATATTTACAACCTCATTATATAAATGAGATTATATTTACAAGAATTAAAACCTAGTATTTCTCATTTTCATATGTTAATATGCATATGACAACCTCATTATATAAATGAGATTATATTTACAAGAATTAAAACCTAGTATTTCTCATTTTCATATGTAATATACATATTTACAACCTCATTATATAAATGAGATTATATTTACAAGAATTAAAACCTAGTATTTCTCATTTTCATATGTTAATATACATATTTACAACCTCATTATATAAATGAGATTATATTTACAAGAATTAAAACCTAGTATTTCTCATTTTCATATGTTAATATACATATTTACAACCTCATTATATAAATGAGATTATATTTACAAGAATTAAACCCTAGTATTTCTCATTTTCATATGTAAATATACATATTTACAACCTCATTATATAAATGAGATTATATTTACAAGAATTAAACCCTAGTATTTCTCATTTTCATATGTTAATATACATATTACAACCTCATTATATAAATGAGATTATATTTACAAGAATTAAAACCTAGTATTTCTCATTTTCATATGTTAATATACATATTTACAACCTCATTATATAAATGAGATTATATTTACAAGAATTAAAACCTAGTCTTTCTCATTTTCATATGTTAATATACATATTACAACCTCATTATATAAATGAGATTATATTTACAAGAATTAAAACCTAGTATTTCTCATTTTCATATGTTAATATACATATGACAACCTCATTATATAAATGAGATTATATTTACAAGAATTAAAACCTAGTATTTCTCATTTTCATATGTAAATATACATATTTACAACCTCATTATATAAATGAGATTATATTTACAAGAATTAAAACCTAGTATTTCTCATTTTCATATGTTAATATACATATTACAACCTCATTATATAAATGAGATTATATTTACAAGAATTAAAACCTAGTATTTCTCATTTTCATATGTAAATATACATATTTACAACCTCATTATATAAATGAGATTATATTTACAAGAATTAAAACCTAGTATTTCTCATTTTCATATGTAATATACATATTACAACCTCATTATATAAATGAGATTATATTTACAAGAATTAAAACCTAGTATTTCTCATTTTCATATGTAAATATACATATTTACAACCTCATTATATAAATGAGATTATATTTACAAGAATTAAAACCTAGTCTTTCTCATTTTCATATGTAATATGCATATGACAACCTCATTATATAAATGAGATTATATTTACAAGAATTAAAACCTAGTATTTCTCATTTTCATATGTTAATATACATATTTACAACCTCATTATATAAATGAGATTATATTTACAAGAATTAAAACCTAGTATTTCTCATTTTCATATGTTAATATACATATTACAACCTCATTATATAAATGAGATTATATTTACAAGAATTAAAACCTAGTATTTCTCATTTTCATATGTTAATATACATATTTACAACCTCATTATATAAATGAGATTATATTTACAAGAATTAAAACCTAGTCTTTCTCATTTTCATATGTAAATATGCATATGACAACCTCATTATATAAATGAGATTATATTTACAAGAATTAAAACCTAGTATTTCTCATTTTCATATGTAATATACATATTACAACCTCATTATATAAATGAGATTATATTTACAAGAATTAAAACCTAGTATTTCTCATTTTCATATGTTAATATACATATTTACAACCTCATTATATAAATGAGATTATATTTACAAGAATTAAAACCTAGTATTTCTCATTTTCATATGTTAATATGCATATGACAACCTCATTATATAAATGAGATTATATTTACAAGAATAAAACCTAGTATTTCTCATTTTCATATGTAAATATACATATTTACAACCTCATTATATAAATGAGATTATATTTACAAGAATTAAAACCTAGTATTTCTCATTTTCATATGTTAATATACATATGACAACCTCATTATATAAATGAGATTATATTTACAAGAATTAAAACCTAGTATTTCTCATTTTCATATGTAAATATACATATTTACAACCTCATTATATAAATGAGATTATATTTACAAGAATTAAACCCTAGTATTTCTCATTTTCATATGTTAATATGCATATGACAACCTCATTATATAAATGAGATTATATTTACAAGAATTAAAACCTAGTATTTCTCATTTTCATATGTAATATACATATTTACAACCTCATTATATAAATGAGATTATATTTACAAGAATTAAAACCTAGTCTTTCTCATTTTCATATGTTAATATACATATTACAACCTCATTATATAAATGAGATTATATTTACAAGAATTAAAACCTAGTATTTCTCTCATTTTCATATGTAAATATACATATTTACAACCTCATTATATAAATGAGATTATATTTACAAGAATTAAAACCTAGTATTTCTCATTTTCATATGTTAATATGCATATTACAACCTCATTATATAAATGAGATTATATTTACAAGAATTAAAACCTAGTATTTCTCATTTTCATATGTTAATATACATATTACAACCTCATTATATAAATGAGATTATATTTACAAGAATTAAAACCTAGTATTTCTCATTTTCATATGTTAATATACATATTACAACCTCATTATATAAATGAGATTATATTTACAAGAATTAAAACCTAGTCTTTCTCATTTTCATATGTAAATATACATATTTACAACCTCATTATATAAATGAGATTATATTTACAAGAATTAAAACCTAGTATTTCTCATTTTCATATGTTAATATACATATTACAACCTCATTATATAAATGAGATTATATTTACAAGAATTAAAACCTAGTATTTCTCATTTTCATATGTTAATATGCATATGACAACCTCATTATATAAATGAGATTATATTTACAAGAATAAAACCTAGTATTTCTCATTTTCATATGTAAATATACATATTTACAACCTCATTATATAAATGAGATTATATTTACAAGAATTAAAACCTAGTATTTCTCATTTTCATATGTTAATATGCATATTACAACCTCATTATATAAATGAGATTATATTTACAAGAATTAAAACCTAGTATTTCTCATTTTCATATGTAATATACATATTTTACAACCTCATTATATAAATGAGATTATATTTACAAGAATTAAAACCTAGTCTTTCTCATTTTCATATGTTAATATACATATGACAACCTCATTATATAAATGAGATTATATTTACAAGATTAAAACCTAGTATTTCTCATTTTCATATGTAATATACATATTACAACCTCATTATATAAATGAGATTATATTTACAAGAATTAAAACCTAGTATTTCTCATTTTCATATGTTAATATACATATTTACAACCTCATTATATAAATGAGATTATATTTACAAGAATTAAAACCTAGTATTTCTCATTTTCATATGTAAATATACCTATTTACAACCTCATTATATAAATGAGATTATATTTACAAGAATTAAAACCTAGTATTTCTCATTTTCATATGTTGTTGTTTAAATATACATATTACAACCTCATTATATAAATGAGATTATATTTACAAGAATTAAAACCTAGTATTTCTCATTTTCATATGTTATATAACATATTTACAACCTCATTATATAAATGAGATTATATTTACAAGAATTAAAACCTAGTATTTCTCATTTTCATATGTAAATATACATATTACAACCTCATTATATAAATGAGATTATATTTACAAGAATTAAAACCTAGTATTTCTCATTTTCATATGTTAATATGCATATGACAACCTCATTATATAAATGAGATTATATTTACAAGAATTAAAACCTAGTATTTCTCATTTTCATATGTAATATACATATTTACAACCTCATTATATAAATGAGATTATATTTACAAGAATTAAAACCTAGTATTTCTCATTTTCATATGTTAATATACATATTTACAACCTCATTATATAAATGAGATTATATTTACAAGAATTAAAACCTAGTATTTCTCATTTTCATATGTAAATTACATATTTACAACCTCATTATATAAATGAGATTATATTTACAAGAATTAAAACCTAGTATTTCTCATTTTCATATGTTAATATGCATATGACAACCTCATTATATAAATGAGATTATATTTACAAGAATTAAAACCTAGTATTTCTCATTTTCATATGTAAATATACATATTTACAACCTCATTATATAAATGAGATTATATTTACAAGAATTAAAACCTAGTATTTCTCATTTTCATATGTTAATATGCATATTACAACCTCATTATATAAATGAGATTATATTTACAAGAATTAAAACCTAGTATTTCTCATTTTCATATGTAATATACATATTTACAACCTCATTATATAAATGAGATTATATTTACAAGAATTAAAACCTAGTATTTCTCATTTTCATATGTTAATATACATATGACAACCTCATTATATAAATGAGATTATATTTACAAGATTAAAACCTAGTATTTCTCATTTTCATATGTAAATATACATATTTACAACCTCATTATATAATGAGATTATATTTACAAGAATTAAACCTAGTCTTTCTCATTTTCATATGTTATATACATATGACAACCTCATTATATAAATGAGATTATATTTACAAGAATTAAAACCTAGTATTTCTCATTTTCATATGTAATATACATATTTACAACCTCATTATATAATGAGATTATATTTACAAGAATTAAAACCTAGTATTTCTCATTTTCATATGTTAATATGCATATGACAACCTCATTATATAAATGAGATTATATTTACAAGAATTAAAACCTAGTATTTCTCATTTTCATATGTAAATATACATATTTACAACCTCATTATATAAATGAGATTATATTTACAAGAATTAAACCCTAGTATTTCTCATTTTCATATGTAAATATACATATTTACAACCTCATTATATAAATGAGATTATATTTACAAGAATTAAACCCTAGTATTTCTCATTTTCATATGTTAATATGCATATGACAACCTCATTATATAAATGAGATTATATTTACAAGAATTAAAACCTAGTATTTCTCATTTTCATATGTAAATATACATATTTACAACCTCATTATATAAATGAGATATATTTACAAGAATTAAAACCTAGTCTTTCTCATTTTCATATGTAAATATACATATTACAACCTCATTATAAAATGAGATTATATTTACAAGAATTAAAACCTAGTATTTCTCATTTTCATATGTAAATATACATATTACAACCTCATTATATAAATGAGATTATATTTACAAGAATTAAAACCTAGTCTTTCTCATTTTCATATGTAATATACATATACAACCTCATTATATAAATGAGATTATATTTACAAGAATTAAAACCTAGTATTTCTCATTTTCATATGTAAATACATATTTTACAACCTCATTATATAAATGAGATTATATTTACAAGAATTAAAACCTAGTATTTCTCATTTTCATATGTAAATATACATATGACAACCTCATTATATAAACTCATTTTTATACATATTTACAACCTCATTATAAATGAGATTATATTTACAAGAATTAAACCTAGTATTTCTCATTTTCATATGTTAATACATATACAACCTCATTATATAAATGAGATTATATTTACAAGAATTAAAACCTAGTATTTCTCATTTTCATATGTAAATATACATATTTACAACCTCATTATATAATGAGATTATATTTACAAGAATTAAACCTAGTCTTTCTCATTTTCATATGTTAATATGCATATTACAACCTCATTCTCATTATATAAATGAGATTATATTTACAAGAATTAAACCTAGTATTTCTCATTTTCATATGTAATATACTATTTACAACCTCATTATATAAATGAGATTATATTTACAAGAATTAAAACCTAGTATTTCTCATTTTCATATGTAAATATACATATGACAACCTCATTATATAAATGAGATTATATTTACAAGAATTAAACCTAGTATTTTCTCATTTTCATATGTAAATATACATATTTACAACCTCATTATATAATGAGATTATATTTACAAGAATTAAAACCTAGTCTTTCTCATTTTCATATGTTAATATACATATTACAACCTCATTATATAAATGAGATTATATTTACAAGAATTAAACCTAATTATATTTACAAGAATTAAAACCTAGTATTTCTCATTTTCATATGTAATATGCATATGACAACCTCATTATATAAATGAGATTATATTTACAAGAATTAAAACTAGTATTTCTCATTTCATATGTAAATATACATATTTACAACCTCATTATATAAATGAGATTATATTTACAAGAATTAAAACCTAGTATTTCTCATTTTCATATGTTAATATGCATATGACAACCTCATTATATAAATGAGATTATATTTACAAGAATTAAAACCTAGTATTTCTCATTTCATATGTAAATACATATTTACAACCTCATTATATAAATGAGATTATATTTACAAGAATTAAAACCTAGTATTTCTCATTTTCATATGTTAATATACATATTACAACCTCATTATATAAATGAGATTATATTACAAGAATTAAAACCTAGTATTTCTCATTTTCATATGTAAATATACATATTACAACCTCATTATATAAATGAGATTATATTTACAAGAATTAAAACCTAGTATTTCTCATTTTCATATGTTAATATGCATATGACAACCTCATTATATAAATGAGATTATATTTACAAGAATTAAAACCTAGTATTTCTCATTTTCATATGTTAATATACATTTACAACCTCATTATATAAATGAGATTATATTTACAAGAATAAACCTAGTATTTCTCATTTTCATATGTAAATATACATATTTACAACCTCATTATATAAATGAGATTATATTTACAAGAATTAAAACCTAGTATTTCTCATTTTCATATGTTAATATACATATTACAACCTCATTATATAAATGAGATTATATTTACAAGAATAAAAACTAGTATTTCTCATTTTCATATGTAAATATACATATTTACAACCTCATTATATAAATGAGATTATATTTACAAGATTAAAACCTAGTCTTTCTCATTTTCATATGTTAATATGCATATTACAACCTCATTATATAATGAGATTATATTTACAAGAATTAAAACCTAGTATTTCTCATTTTCATATGTTAATATGCATATGACAACCTCATTATATAAATGAGATTATATTTACAAGAATTAAAACCTAGTATTTCTCATTTTCATATGTAAATATACATTTTACAACCTCATTATATAATGAGATTATATTTACAAGAATTAAACCTAGTATTTCTCATTTTCATATGTTAATATACATATTACAACCTCATTATATAAATGAGATTATATTTACAAGAATTAAAACCTAGTATTTCTCATTTTCATATGTAAATATCATATTTACAACCTCATTATATAAATGAGATTATATTTACAAGAATTAAAACCTAGTCTTTCTCATTTTCATATGTTAATATGCATATGACAACCTCATTATATAAATGAGATTATATTTACAAGAATTAAAACCTAGTATTTCTCATTTTCATATGTAAATATACATATTTACAACCTCATTATATAAATGAGATCGATTATTTAAAAGAAGTTTTAAAAAAAGCACCGGATTTTCTTGGTAATATGTTAACACTCGAATATGAAACATATCATCTCATATACCAACGAGCATTATATTTACAAGAATTAAAACCTAGTCTTTCTCATTTTCATATGTTAATATACATATTACAACCTCATTATATAATGAAGATTATATTACAAGAATTAAAACCTAGTATTTTCTCATTTTCATATGTTAATATACATATTTACAACCTCATTATATAATGAGATTATATTTACAAGAATTAAAACCTAGTATTTCTCATTTTCATATGTAAATATACATATTACAACCTCATTATATAAATGAGATTATATTTACAAGAATTAAAACCATATTTTTCTCATTTTCATATGTTAATATACATATTACAACCTCATTATATAATGAGATTATATTTACAAGAATTAAAACCTAGTCTTTCTCATTTTCATATGTAATATGCATATTACAACCTCATTATATAATGAGATTATATTTACAAGAATTAAAACCTAGTATTTCTCATTTTCATATGTTAATATACATATTTACAACCTCATTATATAAATGAGATTATATTTACAAGAATTAAAACCTAGTATTTCTCATTTTCATATGTTAATATTCATATTTACAACCTCATTATATAATGAGATTATATTTACAAGAATTAAAACCTAGTATTTCTCATTTTCATATGTTAATATACATATTACAACCTCATTATATAAATGAGATTATATTTACAAGAATTAAACCTAGTATTTCTCATTTTCATATGTAATATACATATTTACAACCTCATTATATAAATGAGATTATATTTACAAGAATTAAAACCTAGTATTTCTCATTTTCATATGTAAATATGCATATTACAACCTCATTATATAATGAGATTATATTTACAAGAATTAAAACCTAGTATTTCTCATTTTCATATGTAAATATACATATTTACAACCTCATTATATAAATGAGATATATTTACAAGAATTAAAACCTAGTATTTCTCATTTTCATATGTTAATATACATATTACAACCTCATTATATAAATGAGATTATATTTACAAGAATTAAAACCTAGTCTTTCTCATTTTCATATGTTAATATACATATTACAACCTCATTATATAAATGAGATTATATTTACAAGAATTAAACCTAGTATTTCTCATTTTCATATGTAAATATACATATTACAACCTCATTATATAAATGAGATTATATTTACAAGAATTAAACCTAGTATTTCTCATTTTCATATGTAATATACATATTACAACCTCATTATATAAATGAGATTATATTTACAAGAATTAAAACCTAGTATTTCTCATTTTCATATGTAATATACATATTTACAACCTCATTATATAAATGAGATTATATTTACAGAATTAAACCTAGTCTTTCTCATTTTCATATGTTAATATACATATGACAACCTCATTATATAAATGAGATTATATTTACAAGAATTAAAACCTAGTATTTCTCATTTTCATATGTAAATATCATTTTACAACCTCATTATATAAATGAGATTATATTACAAGAATTAAAACCTAGTATTTCTCATTTTCATATGTTAATATACATATTACAACCTCATTATATAAATGAGATTATATTTACAAGAATTAAAACCTAGTATTTCTCATTTTCATATGTAAATATACATATTTACAACCTCATTATATAAATGAGATTATATTTACAAGAATTAAAACCTATCTTTCTCATTTCATATGTAATGCATATGACAACCTCATTATATAATGAGATTATATTTACAAGAATTAAAACCTAGTATTTCTCATTTTCATATGTTAATATACATATTTACAACCTCATTATATAAATGAGATTATATTTACAAGAATTAAAACCTAGTATTTTCTCATTTTCATATGTTAATATACATATTACAACCTCATTATATAATGAGATTATATTTACAAGAATAAAACCTAGTATTTCTCATTTTCATATGTAAATACATATTTACAACCTCATTATATAATGAGATTATATTTACAAGAATTAAAATAGTCTTTCTCATTTTCATATGTAAATATACATATTACAACCTCATTATATAAATGAGATTATATTTACAAGAATTAAACCTAGTATTTCTCATTTTCATATAATATTACATATGACAACCTCATTATATAATGAGATTATATTTACAAGAATTAAAACCTAGTATTTCTCATTTTCATATGTAAATATACATATTTACAACCTCATTATATAAATGAGATTATATTTACAAGAATTAAAACCTAGTATTTCTCATTTTCATATGTAAATATACATATTACAACCTCATTATATAAATGAGATTATATTTACAAGAATTAAAACCTAGTATTTCTCATTTTCATATGTAAATATACATATTACAACCTCATTATATAAATGAGATTATATTTACAAGAATTAAAACCTAGTCTTTCTCATTTTCATATGTTAATATGCATATTACAACCTCATTATATAATGAGATTATATTACAAGAATTAAACCTAGTATTTCTCATTTTCATATGTAAATACATATTACAACCTCATTATATAAATAGATTATATTTACAAGAATTAAAACCTATTCTTTCTCATTTTCATATGTAAATATACATATGACAACCTCATTAATTAAAATGATATATTTACAAGATTAAAACCTAGTATTTCTCATTTTCATATGTAAATATACATATTTACAACCTCATTATATAAATGAGATTTATATTTACAAAATTAAAACCTAGTCTTTCTCATTTTCATATGTTAATATACATATGACAACCTCATTATATAAATGAGATTATTTTACAAGAATTAAAACCTAGTCTTTCTCATTTTCATATGTTAATATACATATTTACAACCTCATTATATAAATGAGATTATATTTACAAGAATTAAACCTAGTCTTTCTCATTTTCATATTTATAATGCATATGACAACCTCATTATATAAATGAGATTATATTTACAAGAATTAAAACCTAGTATTTCTCATTTTCATATGTAATATACATATTTACAACCTCATTATATAATGAGATTATATTTACAAGAATTAAAACCTAGTCCTGATTTTCTCATTTTCATATGTTAATATGCATATGACAACCTCATTATATAAATGAGATTATATTTACAAGAATTAAAACCTAGTCTTTCTCATTTTCATATGTTAATATACATATGACAACCTCATTATATAAATGAGATTATATTTACAAGAATAAAACCTAGTATTTCTCATTTTTTTACAAGAATTAAAACCTAGTATTTCTCATTTCATATGTTAATATGCATATGACAACCTCATTATATAAATGAGATTATATTTACAAGAATTAAAACCTAGTATTTCTCATTTTCATATGTAATATACATATTTACAACCCATTATATAAATGAGATTATATTTACAAGAATTAAAACCTAGTCTTTCTCATTTTCATATGTAAATATACATATTACAACCTCATTATAAAGAGATTATTTTACAAGAATTAAAACCTATATTTCTCATTTTCATATGTAATATACATATTTACAACCTCATTATATAATGAGATTATATTTACAAATTAAACCTAGTATTTCTCATTTTCATATGTTAATATACATATACAAACCTCATTATATAATGAGATTATATTTACAAGAATTAAAACCTAGTATTTCTCATTTTCATATGGTAAATATACATATTTACAACCTCATTATATAAATGAGATATTTACAAGAATTAAAACCAAGTCTTTCTCATTTTCATATGTTAATATGCATATGACAACCTCATTATATAACTGAGATTATATTTACAAGAATTAAAACCTAGTATTTCTCATTTTCATATGTAAATATACATATTTACAACCTCATTATATA